>NW_025942592.1:22852-98261 GCF_000764305.2 Hyalella azteca
AATCACTGATTTATCTGTGTTCTAGAATTTTCGAACTGACGATGGAGCTGGACTCCGAAACGTTTTCTTTAAAGATACTATGAATTTTTGTGGAGTTTTCTTTGCTATTAAGTTTTTAGTGAATTTGCGATTCAAGCAAACGAGTGATATTATTACTTAAATCTCTGCTGCTTATCTTGTAATCTGGAGGATCTATTTTTCACCGCATCATTCCTAACTGGCATTTGTGGTGCTCGGGAATTAAAGACTCAATAAAGTTCGAGCGCCTCCTATATAAGCCTTTCAATCGTGTTCACCAGACTGATATTATGTTCACGACACGCTTTGGGTGCGAATTTCTTCCGTTCTTTCCTCAGCCGTTTTGCTTTCCAGGTTTGTGTTGTGGTCTGAACTTTTCATCATTGCGACATGTGGTTGTTATCCGAGTAAACAATTCAGATTTGAAACTTCGATGAACCGACAATGTGGACGAGTATATATAGCAAGTTTTCCCGTGTATTGATATTTTTGAAAACGGCTGAAATTGTGACCTGACGCGATAACGAACATGAGATACAAACTAATATTTAATCGAAGTTAGACTAATCTCAATAATAAAAACATGTATATACGAATTTTAGGAATAATTAATCTACGTAGAAACTTCATTGAATGCTGAGAAAACAATTATTTCCGTATTATGGTCTTTATTAACTGAAATTTGCTAATTTTTTGCTGGATAATCGAATGACCCGAATTTTCTGGAAATTTAAATTACGAAAGAAAATAAAACCGGGAATAGGCAGTAAAATATTTTAAGGTTTAATGTAACCTCTGTAAGACCTCTAGAATTTCCACCTGTTCCTACAATACCTCCTTGCTAAAACTATCAGCCGAGTAATTCCCCTGTAAACTGAACTACAACGACAAGATTCGTGACTCATCGCAATGACATTTAAGCCATGCTAAGCTCAGTTGCCCACTGTTATATCGGGCGTTAAATTCCTTATGAATATGCAACTCTTGTGCACATTTTGGTTGCTTGGAAGCAGTAAATCAGATATAACAAGTACTTATGGCCGTAAATCAAGCAAAATTCTGCGAGCAAGAAAGTTTTCTTTCAACATGATAGTTATGATAAGGATCTGAGTTAAGTATACTTGCGTACGCTGCGCACGCTGTAGGGAACCCACATTACTAGCGAAAATTATAGCTAACTGGTTTTACAAGAGAAAATTTTCACTGTGATAATTAGAAATTTAGGAAATTCACATTCAAATTATAAAACTAACATAAACGCAATGAAACTTTGCTCTGATGCTGGCTAAAATTTTAATCCGTAAGTTACATATTTTCATTTTACATCGAACTCAAAACTTATTTTAGGAAAAATGTTAAAATCACATTCATTTTTTACAACACTTTTCTTTAACTTCACTTCTTGTTCGTTTGTCTGTCTGTCTGCTACAAATCTTATAATCGAAATTAACACAGTAGGCTTCTACTTAACCTATCGATCTGAAATTTTGCAAACTTGCGTAAAGTTGGAGACAATGCATGAATCAAATGGCAAAATAAATGATTTTAAAATTAATTTTTTTCTATATTAAAAAAAATTGAAAAAATAATTTTGTCAGCTACAAAATTCTTATAACTAATATTTGACACACTTTTACCTGTCCAATTGATCTGAAATTTTGCACACTTGTGTGAAGTAGGAGGCAATGCATGAATCAATTGACAGAATAAATATTTTTGAAAAAAAATGTATATATTAAAAAAATTTATAAACTAAAAAATTTAAAAATTAATTTTTTTAATATTCGAAAATAAAATGAGAAAGTCATTGTACATCTGTAACATTGGAGACACTGAATTCTTTAGAAGTGTTGCCTTTAAAAAGTAATTTTTCAACGTATATTATTTAATGTTACTTTCACAAAAAATCTTTATGCTATGTAGAACATACTAACTAATTCAAGTTAACGAACAAGAATGAAAAATAAATATGTTTGCTGACCAGTTTTACAATAAATTATAAGTGTAAGCACAGGCCTCTAAATAAACAAGGATTTCTCAAACTCGGTGCGGACGAGCGAGTGTCAGTCCAGCTAAATGGGATTTCCAAGAATTGTCCTCCAGTCCAGTATAGTCTTTAGAATTCGAATATTTTGCGTGCTCCATTCTTTAAGAAGAAACTCGGCAGGGATTTCCTCATGTCTCGTCAGAGTCAACTGTAAACTGGCTGGTCGTCAAGCCTAAGGCTTTACGATCCAAGCAAAAACAGAATCCGACGAGCGCCTTTGATTTTTTCTCCGTAAGGCGAGTTCCGTGCCTCGTGAAGAGGATTGTCGAAAAAATTGAACTTCTGACGAACTTATAATTGAGAATTGTTTAAGCTCCTAATTAGCTGCGTCATCCACAGCAGAAACTAATATTATGCTATGATTTAGGTAATGGCAAATTCTAGGATGGCGTATAATTCGGTTCCTGGCTACATTTGCAATTTCGAACAGAGACAGATTTTATTGATACTGCAACGACATGAGAATGTTATTGAAATGAGCAGGTAAAAAATTGCTTTTCAATGCATGATGTGTATTCAATCTTGCTAAAAGAAGGTTTTGCGTGATTAAGTCATACTAGTAGTAAATAACTTATAATACAAAATTTTTTCATGCAATATTGAAATTAGAATGTTGAAAAATATCCTCAAATTTTACAAATATTAGAATAATTTACTCATTTTTAGTTAAGAATGTAAATTCAGAAATATAAAATGAAAATGAGAATGTTTGAACAGTTAAATAAGTTGAATCCTAAAAGTAGCTTAAAATAAATCATTTGTCGCTTGCATTTCGCAACAGCGCATAACTCGTCGATATCGCGCTGCCATGTGATGTGACGTGGCAGTCAGCCCAAGATTACACTATAAAAAATGTTTCATAATTCATGTGTTATAAATTAAGTGTTGTAAAGATCATCATGTGGGTTTTATATACAGCTAACATTCTGACTTGAATGACTTTACACGTGCGCCCACATTAATTTCGTAGCGAGACCGAGCACGCGATAATCAGGACTCGATGACACCCGATTATAGGGTCCTGATTAATGACCAGACGTTAATTAAATGTTGACTTGGTTGATCTCTTCAAAACAATGAAAGATATCTCAGCTACGAGTCTCAGTCTTGGTCATGGAATTATTGTTTTCCAGTGTGTGTCAGTAAGCACGTAATGGGAAACTGGCGGAGTGAAATCATGTTGATAATGTCGGAGGGGAAGGTAGAATCTTAATGTTGGCTTGTAGGTGATTTAAGTACCACTTGATAAGCATTATGTGGCACGCACTCGTTTTATAAAAAGCTCTTTCATGTCAAATCGATTTATTCCAGGTGTCAACTGAAAACTTCCTGCCTGGGTAATTTGGTGTGGTTCTTGAAAATTATTTGAATGCTAAACTTCACATAAATACCTAAGCACAAAATTTATTTAAATACCTAAGCACAAATTTAATAAGCACAAAATTTATTCATAATCTATAATAGATGGGACACAATGCTGTAGGCAAAACTTTGCTAGGAATATGCTGCCGTAAAAACAATATGTGGGAAGATGAAAATACAGTCCACGGAAGGGTCACAATATTGTAGGTACAATCCTTTGAAGGAACCCAATACAGTAGGCACAATCTCTTACCCCAATACAGTAGGTACAATCTTTTGAAGGAACAAAACACAGTAGGTACAATCTCTCTGCGCGGTATTGAGGTAGATGAGGTTCATGATGGCTTCAAGATAAAATTGTGGCTTCATGATACCGCGATGAGGATCTTGAAGCCGTTGCATCCATGAGCGACCACAAGGCTGCTGTGAAGAAAAGTGTAATTAAAAATTAAGATTAAATTCGAAATAAATTGATGAATGTTTAATGTATAACAATTGCTTTACAAATGTTAAATTTGAGATTAAGTACACATAAACTTAATAAGAAAAATATTAACGCCAATTGTTGGCAAAATACAGTGATTGACGACAAAAAACGACATAACTTATAACTCGAAATTGATTACTATAACTATAAGTTAAAACTTATTGTTATAAAAAACTTTTTAATATAATATATCTTATAAGCTTTACGATCACTTGTATTTATAACTGGAACCCAAATCAAAACCCTGTTTTGCTACCGCAGCTTTTCAACCGTCTAAGACTGCAGGCCTGGCGAGCGCGTTTGGTAAGATCATGGGTTCCAACTAGAATCTTGAACTGTTGGTTCAAACTTTCAACTTTGAGTAATTTATTCGCATTTATAAATATTTTTTTGTTTTCTCTTCATTCTTTTCCTCACCATGTAGGCATAAACCGGATATTTACTGTCCCGGTTTTCGTTAAATACCATGAGATCAAACTATATTTTCATTACTAAAATATGTTTCTTTAATAAAAGTGTATAGAAAAGAAGCCACAATGAAACTGATGATGCAAATTCTATGCAACGCAAAACTCGAGATTGAAAAATGAATAACCAGTACATAAATGAATGATCAAGTGAACAAATATTCGTTAAAGGGAAGTTCGCATCAAGTATGGGGTAGAGAGATCAAACGGGGTGGAGGAATGGTGCTGACAGTTGATGGGTGGGTGACTCGGCGTAGCCAGGAGGTGAAGACAAACTGAATACTAGAATAAAAATAATTCTGAAATATTATTGTAGCCAGAATAAGTACTGGTTATCGAATAATATGAGAACAAGAACCTTGATAGTATTTTCATGCAGGCCGAATGTTTTCCTTGCACTTCATTTATACAGCGGCTGTTTTCATGATACTCGACGGTTCGAGCATTGTTGTGACTAGAGACATAAAATTGTATTTCAAGCGAGTTCTGATTTTTTTTTGTTTTTGCAGAACACCGACTTTTCAGTGCTGACGATGAATTGTTGACAGGCTCAATGTAATTCATTTGACGCTCCAGTGCCAATTACTCGTCCGTGTGGGTATCGGTGACATAACCTCGATATCGTAATTTTTCCATGTACGCTTGCCTTTTCTGATATGGACTACGGAAAATAAATTGGGCTCAAGTGTCAATTAATCCTGTACGCAATAAAAGAGTGCGAAAAAGATTCGAGTGCAAAATAAACAATATATGTTTTATTCTCGACGCTGAATGAATCGTTGAAGTTAATGCAATATATCAGTTACAGTATTTTAGATTTTCTAAGACTTTTGGTTAAAAAAGTATAATTTGTATGTGCAATCTAACTTGCAATTAATAATTAAACAATAATGAATCATATTCTATCAAAAATTTGCAATAGATGCCCATAGAAATGGTATTGATTGTGTTTTGATGTCTCGTCTTTTGAGAACAAGTAATTTTGTAAGAATAGCGAGAAAGAAAAGTTGAAGCCACATACTAAATTGTCTTCCCACAAAAAGATAAAGAATTTTTACAATAAAATGCTCCATAAGTGACATTTAGTCATAATAGTTCATTTATCATAATTCTTTAAGAAACAATCGCTGAAAAGAATCACTGCTTCCATTAAAGTATTTTTCCGGAACTAAGGACAAGTGATTGCGAGCCTCTATAGCATTAAGGACATGATTTATTGCAAGTTGTCTGTGATCCTCTGGAACTGACTGCTCGCACTCTGAACTATTTGGTAGTTAGTTGATTGCTTGACAGTTGGCGAAGCACTTCAAAGGCACGCCTTTCATTAACACGCGCATCAAAGGCTGTCATTCAGGGCAGCCGTACGCTCTTTGATGCTTCGGCCGACAATAACACACTATAGGTTCGGGCATTCGACCCAAGGATGGTCAACGCGAAAACAAAATACAAGCTCAATAGACTGTTCGAAGAGGATTCTGATGATTAATTTAAATTTCATTTAACTTTTAATATCGGGTATTATATCCTAAATAACCTTCGGCTGTATGGTCACGAAACAGAATTGTGAAGGGTTTTCTCATGTACGCTTATTGTAAAATTTTAGATTCGTCCTATTCTCGAGCACGCCAGTTTACTAGGGCGTTGCGATTGGCGTAGGCAATCATTAGACGATGAAAGCTTTTAGCAGTTTGACTAACCGAGCTTACCTCAATAATTTGGTAAGTAGCCGCTATACCCTAGGCTGTTGTACCTGACTTGTTTGTACAAATATTGTGTATATACGCTTGTTTTTATATTTCGTTTAGTTTTAATAAATGTTTCGACTTCGCCAGAAATCGTCGGCAAACTACGCGTGTCAAATTATTCTACCCTAAGAAGATTCTCGATACGAGGTTCTTTACAAGAATTTCAGGAAATTTCTCGCCGAAGACGTTTGCCTTGGATCCAATGATTGTGCGAGAAACAGAGAAACAGACACTCGTATAAAGTAGATGCTTATTAGTAATTAGTGATGCTTTTTCAGTTGGTTGGCAGCATTCACGATCATCGTCTAAATTTAATGATTATATTGCAACAATTAAAAGATCAGCGAACAAGATAATACGCTGGGTAACTTACTTTAGTTGGCATTTATTTATTCATGGTATCTTTAATCACTCCGCACGATAATTTATGCATCAACGAACATTTGTTGAGGAGAAACTTGACTAAAATGTATTTTTTTTCATCATTCATTGTTTGCTTTAGCGTAGTAGTACATTAATTTTCTATAGGACAGAAAAAGCAAGGAAGTCTCTAGCTTAAGGAGGATAATTAAATAAGATTCTCCTATATGATTAAACTTAATACAATGAAATGGCTATAATAAGGAAAGTTTGATGTAAAACATGCTAGTTGTTAATATATAAGCTCAAACAAATTAAAACCTAATGTTTCTGTGCCTATCTCATAATACATTTGGGACATTGCGTTTGCAAGACAGTCGTGCCAGACCAGGGAAATAACTGTTCCTGGGTCTATTTCCTGTTGCTGAGTGTAGGTTTGGCTGTGTTGCCGCACCATTGCATTCTATTGGCTGCACGGCAGACTGGATCGAAGGACAGTATTAGTGGACCTGGGGCGATGGAGCGCCACCGAATGATAACCTTACTGTGATGCAGGGTTAAAGCCTACGAGTTTAGTTCTGGAACAGAATGGACCTAACAGGAGAACAGAGAATACAATAATTTCAATTGCTCTTAAAATGACTTTTTTAAATGTAAGGCAAGCGCAGGAAAAAATACTCATATTGAAGACAGAAGCGGTTTCTCGTTAATTATTGCGTATGTTATCGTATAGACGAATAAAATTTTAGTGCCTAGAATCAGAAAACTCAGTGGTAAATTCTGATAATTTATGTAGCGTATAGAGTGAAAAGTTTGACTCTAAATTACTTTTACTCAGTATTTTTTCGTCCAAAAATCCTAATGCTTTAGAACATTTTCAGGAGCATGACATTATGATGATAATGTTCATAGTTTTTTGCTGGAAAATAATGATCAAAATAAAGCTCTTTGGCAGTGAGACTTGCTATCATAGAATAGACAATCGATAATGAGATGATATTTCCGAATTTCTGTCAAATTTATAAATTAAGGCACAAATGAATATTGATATTTTTTCGGGATAAGTTACGTCGACAACTGAACTCGATTTTGTTGCGTTAAAAAAAATGTAATTTTAGATAGCTATTTCATAAACATGGCAGAAATAGTTGAACGATTTAAACTTATCTCATGCAATTTTCGACAGAGGAAAAAGTAAAATTCGGATAGAAAAATTATTGGTTAAGTTGTGCTCCGTTCCGAGAAGTTCTTGTGATTCAGCTCGAATGATCTAACTTCTGCAGCACCACAAGTTTGGCCGCTTCGCTCATACATGACGGCGAGCTGAAGAGGATTCCAGCGTATACTAAGGTAGCAAGATGCATCTGATACATTTCCGCCGCATTGTTCAACTTCACGCCGCACTTGACTTGCGCAGTAATTCTTTGGTTAGCTCTGGTAAAATGTTCAACGATTTTAAGCCGAATGTCGAAAATCACGGAGATTAAATCCCTTTTTTAGTAATGAATGTTCGATTTCGATATGAACTTGTCTCATTTTGAGGTAAATTTTGCCTCCCGTTTCGGTGCCGAGTGTGCCACATATTGTGGCAAAACAATGGTTTGAAGCTTGTTGCAATAAATAAAATTCTAGGCGAATCGGAATTAACCAGCCACCGACCAGCGATTGCCTTTGATAATCCGCTTTAAATTTTCGACTGGGTAAGGCTAAGCAAAAACTTCTATACGTTGACTTCATGTTTGACCTGGAGCACTGAGAATTTCTCTGCTTTTCGAATTTCTCTGCACTTGATTTCAAGAATTTTTCTTTGTCTCCGACAAGAATTTGCGGCGCGTGAGTTGACAAATATTTGAGGGATTTTGCGGTCACTGCGCAATGAATTATGAGGCCCTTCCAATAATTCCTACGACGAAAAAATGTCGAGGAGCCAGAAAAATTTCAGAGGGCTTCAGGCTTATCTCAAAAATAAGAACTAGGGATATTTTGCTCGTGAATTCGGTCACCTCAAGCTCAAGAAAGAAGCTATGGAACCATCTCAAGGAACAATTTTTTTGCCTCAGTTAATCAATAGTGAGCATACGAATCAGAAACCAGATGATAACCTATCGAACGCTTATTTAATGTAGTTTCATAATTGACCTAATTTTTAAATTTCTTAATTTAAATAGTTTGATTTCGGTGCGTTTTCGAGTTCATTTTGTTGAGAATACAATAACCAAAGATATTTAAATGTTTATAGATTGCGAAGTCCATCGGTTTTCATTTGTATCTTGCGCCTTACAGCATAAAACTTACAATTTCAATTCAGAAAAGTGTTCTTAATTAACTGAATGTATAGTTCACTCGTACAGTATATTGAAGATTTACGAGCACGGAAATATCTTTTGCTTGAAACTGAAATACCTGAATTTCGAGCTCCACATGGCAGATTTTGGAATATTTGCCGTCTGGAAAAGAAGCCCCGCATTCCAGTGAACAATATTCGTCTGTGAATTTTTTCCCTTAATCTTAATTGAAGCATTGGAAGTCGGTCGCTGGTCGATGAAAGGCCGTTCCCTCTTCGTCTTTGATTTCCAACAATATATCCAACGGCCGAAATGCTGCGCTTCGCTTCCCGAAAAGCTAAAACAACGATTTTTCAAACAAAATAGTTGGGTTGTTCAATTAGACAGGCGGGATAGAACTGGTCTGAGTTTGACACGCACATCTTTTTGCTGTTGCGTCTACAGTAATAAATTCAAGAATTATTTTTACAGTCAAGGGACTTTGGAAAAATCGACGTAGACGAGTTTCGGTCACTAGCAAACACTGCAAACTGCAGCGTAGAGCGCCGTCAGTCGAGATGTAAAGGGAAAGGCCAGTTGCCGTAGGATGAAATTCGCGGATAAATGTTTCTATTTCAGTGCATGAGAACAAAATATGACTTCGGATAATGAAAAAATCTTGATTTATATGAAACATACTATGGTGATTTGTCATAGGCTTATTAACTGCATGTGACTGGCTTCAATATTATTGAATACTAATGCTGTGAACGGTCTGATGATAAAATTTGCCCTGACACTAATTTTATGTATCAAATTTGATAAAATTTTTGCATGAGAAGATACTGCATAACATAATATGTGAAATTTTGGTTAGGATATACAGAGTCGAATCGCGCGGAAACATTTTTGGCTAGAACATTTTCAATGAAACATTTGTTTCATTGAATTAAGGATGATGACTTTATTGTAGCGAATGGTTTCTGAGCTATATATTGCCTTACAGCTGACGACTATAAAGAATGAGTGTCAAATTGTTGACGACGCATTTATTGCTGCATATTTATTACCAGAGAAGTCACATCTATGAAAAATTTTGAAAAGCTGAAAGTAAGCTGAAAAATTAGGTTGTGAGGGTGAAAAAATATGAGTTTGCATCTATTGATATACGTTCGGCTATCTGCATGTAGGAATTATTTTTTAAACATCTATTTCATTCATTATTGCTCCACACATACAGTATCCCAGTGTATATATGAGCTGCATTTATGACTACTATGTATCTCTTTCAAGGTGTAAGCACGGACCACCTGATCATACACCTCTTAACTTTTTCAACAGGAAAAATATAACATGATTTGACCTGGTTGGAAAACACACAATGATCGTAAATCCATCATAAATCAGCTTAACCAGCATTTCGGTAAGCGTTTCGTCTCTCCAAGAAGCCAAAAAGTATATATACCTACAATTTCGGTTAGATTGAACTTTGTGACGCTTTTAACGAGATAAAAGTTTGCTGTGACAAAGGAAAAACTTTGCGTTAGCAAGTGAAAACAAAGTTGCTGCGCAAAGACTGATGGCGTTGCAACAAACGCTCGCGATTTAAACCTTTATCCGAACTTCTGTAAAAAATTTCGGCGGCTAGAAAATTCGTGGCACTGACGAAAGTCTGGAGATTCGTTTATACAAGTCCAAATTTTTGTATCGCACGGCTGACCTTATAGTCTCTTCACGAACCCGAGAAATGAAAAGATCCTGTGGTAAATTCAGTGGTAAACTCAGTGGTAAACTCAGTGGCAAACTCAGTGATAAATTCAGTGGTAAATTCAGTGGTAAACTCAGTGGTAAACTCAGCGATAAATTCAGTGGTAAATTCAGCGGTAGATTCAGTGATAAATTCAGTGGTAAATTCAGTGGTAGATTCAGTGATAAATTCAGTGGTAAATTCAGTGGTAAATTCAGTGGTAATTAAATTCAGTGGTAAATGGTAAATTCAGTGGTAGATTCAGTGATGAATTCAGTGGTAAATTCAGTGGTAGATTCAGTGATAAATTCAGTGGTAAATTCAGTGGTAATTAAATTCAGTGGTAAATTCAGTGATAAATTCAGTGGTAAATTCAGTGGTAAATCCAGTGGTAAATTCAGTGGTAAATTCAGTGGTAAATTCAGTGGTAAATTGTGGATATTTTCACAAACAAAGTTTGAAAGGTGGCACCGGCTTAATTTTTTTGCAGAATAATAAAATGTACAGAAGGAAAAATAAATTTTAAACTACAATGGAAATTTAAGGACAGAATCTCCCCGAAAACATTTTTATGAAAGAAAGGCTTTCTTAAATTTTAAGTATCGTTTGTGAATGTATGCGCCCGAGTAACGAATGCTATGATGTCAAGTTTGATCATCACTTGTAATATATGCGTATATATTCGCAGTAAGCCTTTTATGTAATTTTTCCTTTCACAATGTAACCACCTTATCACGATCCTCCCCTGTATATGTACAGTATACACATTACCTCCGACGCCTCTACACCCCCACGACCTACACAACGAGCCATATCTGCACCTGGGTGTCAGTTGCATTAATAAACGCGTCTTGGTGCAATTACATTTACAACTTTCTTACCAATACAAATTATCTCATCGTCAGCAAATCCCCACCACCTTCAAGACGGACCTTTCTACACTCTTACATCCCTGGTAATTAATAATAATAATAATAATAATAGCGGTTTCAGCGTTATTAGGCCGTAGGCCTGTCGCCGATTCTTAACATCGCAGAACATTCACAGCACTTTGCGGTCTCGAACTCGCAACTCACTGCTACAATTCTGCTATGCTTAACCGCCCGGCCTCCTTGCCGATTCTGACCAGAAACTGGCGCACAGAGCTGGGATCGAACCCGCGCCTCTCTGCGTCAATCTTGGTACTCTGAACTTTAACCACTGGGCCACCCTGCCCAGCGAACTTGGTGTAATTACAGCGAACTAATTACACCAAAACTGGCCAGAGATAAATGAGTGAAACAAACCACGTCTGAAGCGACTCTCACTTATTCATTATCGTAATCATTGTCTCTAAAATAGAAAACCTGCATGCTTCTCAAAATTTTAAACAAATTGAGGGGAACGGATAAATTAGCATGAATAAAAAAGCATAAGTTGATGAAACAATCAATACCGAAACATTATACAACAACCCCACATCTTCCTCATGCAACCCTGACCCGACCCCAATCACAACCAGTAATACCTATATTATTGCGCCAAGTGCACTTTCCATCTCTCTTTGCCATTTCCATTCTTCCTGCTTTTATCTAGCCTCACTCTGCCACCATTTACATTTTCCATGCCTTTTACTGGCACAGCATCATCACAAATCGGCGTAGCCCGAACCTGTTGCTTTTTACTTTAATCTCAAAATAATGGGGAAAAACAAATGTAAAATAAACCACTTTCATATTAATTCGTCTAGAACATTGCTGCTTGCGGTTGATAGAAATAGGCGAGAAGCCATTCCCTTATAAGCGCAGATTAAAAAATAAACAAAGGAATAATTGTGGAAGATACGTCAAACCAAGATGAACTAGTACCTAAATGTGAGAAGTCTCGCTAAATGCAATCAACACCATTAAAAAATCGATATTGAGGATTTCAATCAGACACTTTATGCACTAGGCGCTGACAGTTTTCATTTGATACGAGACGCTAATCTATGACCATGACATTATTGCCCTTGCAGTAGAGCACCCTATTTAGCTTAGGAGGATTATGCAGAAACGACGCCATCATTTTTACTTATTATATATACTCTACAGTCGTAAATATAGTTCACAATGTTGTTAAAAAACTCTACACAACTTAAGAAGCCTTAGGTAGAACTTTGAACCCTAAGAACAACTAACAAGACGAGAAACAATAGAAGTTGATTTATCGCTCAAGGTACTAGAGTAACTTCTGTATAGGTGGCTGACCAGAAATGATCAGACCTGACATTGAGGATGAAGCTAGAACTTGGTTACGCAACATAATACGCCGTACTTTAAGGAAATAACTTAAGATGCGATGAATGGTAGTGTTTGGAACTATCAAAGGCGATGTGCACCGAATGTTCGAGCGAATAGGCGAGTTCAGCCCTGCGATTAATCAACGTACCATAAAGGTTGGCTGTGCAGCCGATGTTGATGAATATGTTAATTTGGAGATTTAAAGTTGCGCTGAACCAGCAAATAATACATCATGCTTTCGTTTGACTAAAAGGTTCCTTTATATGAAGCAATTTTATAGTTATTCGTAATTCAATGGGTTATTAGAAATTTCACTGACGCTGCGATAGGATATATCCGCCACCGTACCATATACATATATAGAAAAGATCCACTTCGAGCCTCCTCAATGTTGCACCTCTCTTATTATATAAATCGACTCTCTGCGTAAACGTTCTACTTTTTCACAGCTACTGAATACAATTTTTTATATATTACGAGGTGAAGGCCATGAAATTTTAAATTGCTGTTGCACCGGCGCTCGCGGCAAAATTCAGTTGCTTTTAGACATGGCATCTGCTCACTGCAATGAACAGAAACGATAACAATGAGACAAGAAATTAATACGAGCATCGGACTCAACAGGAAGCAAAGATAATTCAAGTTCATACAAGAAGAAATTTGTGTATACAACTATTTAACGTGCGTGACGTATACTGATTTTACTTACTTCATGAGTCTTCAGGCCCAATGTAGTTCAAACGGATTTTTTCGTACTAACAGAAATACATATCTATGACCTTGCAATTCCTTCAGCCAATTACAGGCCGCTTTAATGCCATCGACTGATAGAAATAATATTTATCTATTTTATTTCTAACCAATCACAATGATAAATCAGCCGCTGCGTGTACAAAAGGAACTTTCGAAATAATGGCCACTGTTAAGGATCTTTGTTCGAATGACTTACGGATATAAAAGTATCGGATAAACGGCTTTTTCTATTTACCAAGAATTCCTCTCGCTTTTCCAGGTTTTCAGCATTAGTTTGCGGGAACTACAGAGTTAGAATCCAATGCGTTAAGGCATAATGCACCAAAACATCATTGGGAATACGAAGACATACATCACAAAAATGAACTTGGCGATCGTGACAAACAACCGCATCTCTGCAACGAAGAGGTCGCCAGATCGACATGATATGAGTTTTGCTTTAAGTTGACATGAACTGAAAATATGTCAGCCTGCCATGCCCTGCAATTTTATATCGCCATCTCTTCATAATATCAATTCAATTCTTTGAAGTACTTCCATTCTCGAGGATGGTTTCTTAATGATGTGCTCAATATTATTGTGCACAAAATAATCATTTAAATAAATGTCAGACGAAGAAGTGGTCAGCAGCGTCTATAGGCTTGCAAGAAAGAATCCGTAGTGTTGCTGTCACATGCACGGAAATAACCAGAGGTGGCAGTAGCGCGCTACATGTAGCGGTAGCGGTAGCGGCCCTACATTTAAGCAATTGTAGCGATAGCGGGAGCGCCCGCTACATATTTAAGTAGCGATACGATGTTTTGCCGCTACAGCGCTACCGCTACATTTATAGATAAAGACTTTAGATTTTACATAATAGTATTAAATATTATTTAAAAACCAGCATGATCTATACTGTACATAATATAAATTACAAAATAAAACTGTACGAAAGATTTTGTGTAATGTTGTCAACCTCAGCCTGTTACTAGTGTCAACATGTTAGTTGTTACTAGCTTGTTAAGTTGTTACCAGTTACCACTGACGGGTATTTGTTCATGTTTCAGTTTGCTTACAGTTATTTTTACACATTTATTTTTATGTTCGACCTTCCCTACATGGATGTCTACTTTAATCTACCAATCTCAAAAATAATCCACATATATAGACAAATAAAAGAGTGATTTTTTATATGTATATGTGGATAGTTTGTGAGATTGGTAGATTAAAGTAGACATCCATGTAAGGAAGGTAAAACATAAAAATAACTGTAACTTTTATTTACTGTATCTAACCCGTACTTGTTCCTTTAGGTTAATAGCAATAAAGTTTCATTGAAATGTTTTGAAAATGTTTTATTATCATTGAATGTTTATCAGTAAATCCCAATAGCAGAACAATAAATATTTAGAGATTTTCAATCATTTTGGCCATTGTAGCGGCTAATGTAGCGGCGCTACATTTTACTGTAGCGGTAGCGCTCGCTACAATCTAGTGGGTGTAGCGGTAGCGGTAGCGCCCGCTACATTTAGAGCATGTAGCGGTAGCAGTAGCGCCGCTACATATCAAAGTAGCGCTGTCCAGCTCTGGAAATAACGTACATATTACAAAACCTCACGGTGGCATGAATAATATCTGTACAAGACACGTTAGGTGTAAGTTATACATGGGTTTCTCTAGTCATATGACCATAAACATCACTTGATATAATTGAGTACGTATACCGGAGCATTAGAGCCTGTTGAACTGCTCTAACAGACACACATTTCCAGAAACAATGAGATTGAGAGGCATGAAGCCCTCGTATCGAGGATAAATACAAGCAGTGGTCTTTCCTATTGCCTGGTGTAATGTAGATTTGGGCAAGATTTCCAAAATTTTTCTAAAATTATTCGTCAAGAGAGGATACCTGAATTTTCATAGCTCGTCTCATAAGTTTTATAGTTTTTAATAATAAATTTAACACTCTTCTAATCGCGTGAATTAATCAATATAAAGGAGTTACACCAAACTAGCGCATGCACAGGCTCACATTTGCCATTCTCTCCTCAACGATAACATGCAAGAGAATCAAAGGGTCATTGATTGGTTTTAGTCTTGAAGTGCAACAGGGTTAGTTTATTTCATGTGTTTACACGAAGCAAGCCACGCACCGACTGACCCATAAGCACAAATAAGCCTTCCTCTTAAGGCAGCCTTCGAATACTGTTATCCTATTGGAAATTGAGGCCAATTTCTAATTTGGCCTATAATAGTGGCGCCCTGCACCTGCGGCCTCGGCAATGCTTTAACTACAGAAACCAAACTTTGGCACGGCTTAACTTTTGCTAGATGCCGCAAGGTAATGGAAACTGACAGAAGTTGAGTTTCAGTGATCGCTCAGAAGGAAACTTCTAATCCACGCCCGAATTTCTAAGCCCCGTGGGCAAGTTATAAACTTTCTTACTCTGCGTATACATTTCGTCACATCAGACATGAATGAAATTAATCCAGCAAAAATGCTATCATCCTCAGTCAGGAATTTAAAGGGCAAAAATTATTGTTAAGTATCACTTACAGGATATTTATTTAGCACATTAAACGAAAAAATGCATAAAAACTATATAGAGGTATTTAATGATCAAAGTATCTTGTAATGGCTACAAATATGACCTGTGGGAAAAATAAACTTCAGTTGATGTGCATATATTTTATTATGGCCATTCTGACGCTTAATTACGTATATAAAAGTCATATATTCAGTAATTAGTTTTTAGAGAATCATAATTGGGTTATTGTCTACAGGGAATTTTCAAGCAGAGCTCAATATTCTGAACTGAAACCGAGGTCCAACGGACAAACCGGAAAGCTCTGAAAAATAAGGAATCATGTACGAATTATTGTCTGATGGTGTTTTCACACTCAAAAGAAAACTTGTCGAACAAGATCTGTAGCTTTTGGCGCTGCATACACGTGAGTAGTTGTAGTCCCTTAGTGTTTGTTGCAGGCACTTTAGTGCACAATCTCGGGTTTATTGCGGCCAATAAAATTCCCATATAGTGAGTCTTCAGATTAGGGAACAAATAAAACTGGCGAGTGCAGGTTTGAGTCGTCCGGGTAGAATAGTGTATTATCTTTAATTTTCGGGCAATAATATTTGTTAGGTATTACTAGTATTCTGGGAGTGTGAAAAGACTCATAAATTTCTCTAAACAGTTAAAGTTTCAGCAGTTTGACGATGGCTCCTTTATTAAAAAAATTAGAGGCGTACGCGACCTTACATTATAGGGCCACCTAGTAGTCGGGGAGCACGTATAAAACTAAAGTTATCTATTTCCGGTTCGGTTCAGGGTTCGATGGGCAGCTTCTGGGCAGCTGGCTAGCTCGGTATGACTCGGCCCAGCCAACCCTTGTCATACTCTCAGGCGACTGTAAAGTCGGAAAGGAGATTTTGACCAGAAACTGATTTCGATCGGGTGGCCAAGTAGACCCAAAATAAGTTTGCGCCAAATGTAATGATTATTTGGACGCAGCCTAGGCAGTCCCGACGGCCACTTAGACAAAAAAATATTACTCAGTACTCACTGCAGTGAGTGACGGAGAGCGCATTTTCTCGCCGACGAAAACGTGAAGTCACGGACGGACAGATAGACGGATGGACATGACGAGCACAATATAGTGCATTTTTTCCATAAATGAGAAAATGCGCTAAAAAGGTAGCCAGCGAAACCGGCGCCTGCATGAGCCTCGCCGCCAGCACTAAACGGGGGAAATTTTGCGAGCTACAATAATTAGTAGGCCATGATGGGCCAGTGCATGAGGAATGTACGTGGCGTCCAACCTGCATCGTGAGTAAGTTTGACACTCAGCTCGAGGCAATGTGGTCATGTGCCTCTGTCGTGTCCAATGTGGTAATGTGGTCATATGTGCCTCTGTCGTGCTCAATGTGGTAATGTGGTCATGCACCTCTGTCGTGTCCATTGTATAGCAATGTGGTCATGTGCCTCTGTCGTGCTCAATGTAGTAATGTGGTCATGTGCCTCTGTCGTGTCAATGTGGTAATGTGGTCATGTGCCTCTGTCGTGTCCAATGAGGCTAACTACATGTATCTGCCATCAGCGCGGAGTAGAGTTTATATGCATAATGAAATAAAATATGCGCAAAATCTGGAATCAAACTCGTCCAAATGGGTTATAGAACTATGTTCAAAATCAGGATTCAAGAAGATCATAAATCTTTATTGCAAGCGTAAACGTCTGCTCATGCCCCGCAAGTGTATATTAATAGATGTGTATTTGTAAGCAATGTTTTTTAATGTCAGTTTGGAAACTTTATGTCATTGGGTCTTGTGTGAATGCATAGAAAATAGTTGTTGCATAGTGAGATGTCTATACGATTGTCCTTCGGGTAGTGGTATGTTTTCAGCGTGCAGATATGCATGTCAAATGCATCTCTAATATGCAATTTACATATATTTCGAGTTCGTAGGAATATAATTTATGTCAAGAGTTCGTAGTTGCTATTGTTTAAACTTGTGGATGTCGTGGTAATTTCACTCCCATTCACTTAGTAGTGTATTGGTCTGCACGGATGTTATGTTATGAGTTCATTTATGCTAACTGGAGGTGCGTATGATCGATGTTTTTCTATTTTTATGTACAGGTTTGCATTCATGCCATGTAAAAATGTGATCCCAGAGCCAAATCCATGGAAGCTTCATTCAAATAAGAGCCCCACTTGGAGCTACTCGAAGATAAATTTTTGTATCTTCTATAGGCCTCCATGTATGAATCTCGTTCACTAAATAATTCACTTTCAAGATACAATAAACAAATCACGT
The DNA here is from genome assembly GCF_000764305.2 of Hyalella azteca. Classification (NCBI taxonomy): domain Eukaryota; kingdom Metazoa; phylum Arthropoda; class Malacostraca; order Amphipoda; family Hyalellidae; genus Hyalella; species Hyalella azteca. The sequence continues at coordinate 41,162 of NW_025942592.1, forward strand.
CAACTTTGATCAGAAATATTTATTGCTCTACGTCGCTTGAAATCTTTACTTCAAGTTGAAAAAAGAAACGCGCAGTAAAAAATATTGTTAATTCTGTAACGTGGTTCAGCAGGTACACACGAATAGAAAAGTTGAATAAAACCAACTTAGGTTCCTGAACTTACAGGAAAAATATTATTCCACACGATATGTTCGTACACTTTTCTGCATGCGGTCGCAACACTCGATGATATTATTGAAGGAACAAACTTTGCGATTCTAAATTGATTGCAATAGTCTACCAAAAATATCAGTGCTCAGGTCCTTTCCTGGTTGCAGATTTAATGATTCAAATACATTATATTGTGGTTGTATTTTGTTTATAAGCGCCATAGTTGTCAACTGCATATATGTGATTAAAATTTGGGTTTGCGATCAAATATGCACAAATCAAAGACTTTGCATTAAAGGGTTTCGCTAGGGGGCAGCGTTTTCATTAACATGGGATCGGATGCAATAGAAAAGATACCCATTTTTTTACCAGTGCTATCGTTTTCTCATGGCAATTTCAAACTAAGCGCAATCATAAACGCGGCTTCTGTGGTCATTCATCTAACGTGAACAAAACTTTTCTACTAAGACTTTTGGCTTCATCACTTCACTATCTCATTAAATAATAATTTCAACTCTTGAGCGGCTAATTTCGAGCTGCCTGCGCAATAATGATAGCATCCTGGAATTAGGGACAGCGAGTATTCAAAGTCTTTGATAAATTGGATACGTAGAACACTTTTTCACGTTAGATGGAGGCTAATGAGAAGCATAACAATAAACTGACAGTTTAGACCCCAGCTCTCAAGTTTATACTATGCAGTGCATAAATTATTTTATATAGACAGGACACTGCATCATGCTCGCAATTACCCTCCGGCAATAGTTCAGTTCATTTATCAATTCATTTGAAAATCAAATGGTTCCGACAAAGTGTAGAGAAACAAGTGATTGAGCTTATTTAGACTTCAATTTTTTGAAGACATGTGTGGGCATTTTAACCTAATCAGTTTCATAGACGCAGGCTGTGACGCGAGCGAGCTAGCGATGCATGCGTAATTATTTGGAAGTGTGGCGGTTTGCTAAGACCAATCGTGGTCACGACTGAGGTACGTGACTCAGGCACGTGACCTCACTCAGGTACGTGACCTCACTCAGGTACATGACCTCACTCAGGCACGTGACCTCACTCAGGTACGTGACCTCACTCAGGCACGTGACCCCACTCAGGTACGTGACCTCACTCAGGTACGTGATCTCACTCAGGTACGTGACCTCACTCAGGTACGTGATCTCACTCAGGTACGTGACCTCACTCAGGTACGTGACTTGACTCGTACCATTTCCGTGAACAGTTCACGAACAATAGAGGCTGAGCGCCCCGTTCCCCCTTTATTTATGCCACGGTCCCTCATAACTTCTTATTCCACTGGCGCTCATGCCGAGGCTGAAGCGTCAGTTTGCCGGAATTACCTGATTTGCGCTATCAGCTCTCCATTTAGTCATCGATCTGGTCAACACCGAGCAACTCATGCCCATGACTGTAAAATGTTGAATGTAAAACTGCCTCGTCAAATGGTCGTGCGTGTGCTAATTCATACGTGAATCATTCCCTGGTGTTTTACTTTGATCTGAGCAAGTAACTTTTCACTTTAATCTTACTAACAGTTTCAGAATTTCATTGCCGGTAAAGGCCCTCTTTTCTAAAGGACTTCTTTTTATTAGTAATACTGACTAGTAAAATAAATATCTGTAATGAAATAAGGCTACAAGTACGTAGGCTCAGGAGTATTCTATTATGTGAAATGTTTCATCATTTCCTCATATGTATGTCTTGCGACACTGAAAAATCTTCTTGCACGTAAATTTCTGGATAATTTCTTATAAGTAAACTTTGAGGAATTATATACTGTATATGCCTTCATAATGGGTGATAATTATTTCAATAGAGCATAAATAGTCGGAATTAAATTGATAACTTTGCCATCAAATTAACTAATTTGTAGAATTCGAAGTGAAAATAAACCAGTTGCATATTATGTTGGGACAACAATTGCTAATGAGCGGTCCTTAAAAACGCGTAAATAAAAAAAACACGTAAAAAACTGCGAAAATATAGCCCCATTTTACCGCCATAATTACTGAACATCCATTGTTTAGCAGCCTATTTTGACTGAGTGCTGCAGCCATCAAGTAGTTTGGGGCAGAGGTCCGACATCCCTTTGTGGCAAGAGCTTCGCTACACTGAGGCTCTTCATGCCGCTTTAATGAGTCATAAAAAGCGCTAACATGTTCCTCTTAACGCTCCAAATTGCCGATAAATTCAAGGAAATTCCTGACGGTTTTCATGTGAGCTGCAGCGCTAGCTAAACTTCAGACGTGTCGCGGGAACATCTCTGCAAGCAGCGCTTTTGGCACATGGGAACGTCTCGGAACTGCGTGATGGTAAAAAACTCCGTACAAGGAAAACTTAGAAGCTTTGCCTCTGAGAAAGCCGTGCACAAATTTTTAATAATAGTGAAGTTGCATGAATTAAAAGCTGTATTTAAAGATCATAATGCATAGCCGGTAAATTTTGTAATCTCAGCAGAGGATGCGGATATTGGTTGCTGTTCAATTGCGTTAATTATTGATCCACGCTATAATTTTTATATTTGAGAATTAGGCAGTTAGGTCGTTGTGACTCAAAGTGATTAGGAAAATTGCATTCATTATTTGATTCGCTCACTCACTATAGACACATTTAATGTTAAATGAATATTCTTTATGATTGAAATCAATAGAGAATAAGTTGGTCCCTAATTAATTGTCCATAATTAGTCCATTATTGCTGTAAATTAATATTCTCACTTATATAATTTCCTGACAATGCACTGGGGTATTCACGTTTTATTGAAAAAATCAAACAAATTAAATTAATCATGGAAATGCTGAATAGAAAAACTCAACTGACAGCATTTCAAAGAACGGCCGTGTTTGTAGAAATGAGTTGGTAAATCTTGTAAAGATATTATATTCTGAACGCAATCGTGGGATTATTTGACAATTAGCACTGATGATTAAATTTTTATTACGTTATAAATTCTAAGTGGAGATTTCCTTTGCATGACGAATTAAAATGAATATAAATTCAATGCTTGAACCGAAATTGCAAACAACAAATGAAAAGAAAATTTTGCGAAAAGAAACTATTGTTTTTAAAACGGTAACTCTTGGTATAATTTCGATTTTTAGGAAAACTAGGGAAGTGGAACAATGTCAGAGTAAATAAAACTTTACTTAAATTATTTAAGACGAAAAATTTGTTTGCAGGTGTAGCGTTGTGATTGCTACCTGCAATTTATATCTTCAGCAGAAAAAGATTATTCAATTAAATTGTAAGAAATGGGATTGTAAGCGTGCCTTGGCAATAAACGCTTTACTTTTTTATTGAATGTTATACACATAATCACGTTTTTAAATTGTCCTTAACAGCAACTTTTTATAATTCTGATGAAAATATTAATGATTTTCATGGAATTTCATTTGTATGGATGGGCTTACCAACTGAGTCTAGGGAAAATATAATGATTACAGTCAAAAGATCATTTGAATTGGAAACGTTGTCCAAATAGAACTTGCCATATGCTTCGGAAATGTTCATATTGAATCAGACTCTTTGGATCTGATCCACATCTAAAAACTATAAATCCTACATCCTCGATGCCGACATCGAGGGAAGGAAGTCACCGTTCCATGGCACAGCCTCCAATGGAGCGCATCATACGACGCCGCTGCCGCATCCATAAATCATGGCATTTCTCTCACAGAAATTTGGCCAGTCTTCAAACTTGTCTGCTTCCTAATTAATTATTCATCTCGGAGTAAATTTAGGAGCAGAGGCTGAGAGCGCTTGGAGATAGGGTATGGCTGTCATCCAAAGAACCTTGGAGGAATCGGAAAGTATAGGAGATGCCTTCAGGCAGTACAGAAGGCAAGAAATGGTAAAAAATGAAGAGCTAGACTTCAAGGATCGAAGCAAGGATGAACTGGTATCGATAATTTATGATCAAGCTGCCAATGCAAGACTAATGATGAATATGTCAAATATTAAAAGTCAAGCGACCGAGAGGACGGGAAAACTAGCATAAAAGGACGTTTAGTTATTTTTAAGAAAAGCAAGAAGGCAATTCAGAGGTATGAAAATTTCAGTCGTTAAAATTACGCAGCCTATCAAGCCTAGGGGGCATGAGTGTGCCATTAATGTGTCTTGCTGAGAGTCGTCAATAAAGGATGAAAGGACCGTTATTGCATCCGCGATGTATCGTTATTCAAGAGCTTTCTCCTTTGTCTACTTGCTGAGAACGATTTTGATTGCAGTTGACTTTGAACCCTCACACCTGCTAAGGAGCAAACGGCGCGCCGCAGTAATATATATTTTTCTATGTTGTCGGAATATATTTAGCGTGCAACAATTCAAAGAAATGCCCCTCGAAAACGGTAAAATATTAAATGTATTATATACCTAACTCATTAAATGATTAGCATTCTTTCGGGATTTATCGCCATAAGTCTTATATATGCTACCATATAGAGCATTTTGAACGGCAACTTATTTGAAAACCAAAATCATTCACGTCAATCGGAAAAGATTCAGGACGAGGAATAAACAAATGTCTGACACTTAATGGTTCTTATATTTCATATTTATTTTTTAACGAGCCAGGCAAGAATTCTGAATACGTTTTTTTAGCCTTTTAGTGAATGATTATGCAAACTGAATTTAACCGAAAACATCACTAAAGATAAAAATTAATGACAACATATACTTGTTTATCATCGCAAAATTGGACTGTTCGGTCGGGCGTCATTAATCTTAGGTATTATCTTGGCCAGAGGCCATCTTCATCAGTCATTGCGACGGCGATTGCTATTCCGCGGCGCAACGACAATCGTGCGGCGGCTGTGATTGCCATTCCACAGAGAGGCGACTGCCTCAATTGCCTTCCAGAAAAAAATTCGGCGGAGATGAAAGCGACAATCGTGCGGCGATGTGGATTTTTGTGACACTACATGCGCGTTGGAGCCACCAATGCGCAGCAGCAGCTATCTAGTGGCGCGGCCAGATTTCGGAGGCAGCCTGACTTGCTATTTCACGGATTGACGAATTCAATTACAATTTTCAAGAGGACCTGCAGTGACTGAAGCAACATTTTTCGAGAACTATTGTTCTGCTAAGGTAGGGAATGTACGATTGTCTTTCCGTTGTTTGATGGCAGTCGCTGCAATATGAGGACGGCTGGCAAGGAACAGCGATCTGATTTGGCGCCTCGGATATGCATCGCAATTTCCGGACCCGCATGCGAAAATTCTGCAGAAATGATTAACGATGACCTAACATTAACGGTAGCTTATTTCAACCGATTAATAGGTAGAGAAACTTTGATGTTTGATTCAAAATATGAGATCCATATATATTAATTATAAAATATTGATATCCCCTCCAACTTCGATTAAGACTCATTTGAAACAAATTAAAAGAAATAAATGAAATAACAAATTAGAGGATTTAATAGCATTTTTTTACAATTTTCCATTTGGTAACGATACATCATTTGTTCTGTTTCCGATAATTCATAGCAAAATACAATATACCATTTCGTCTTTTTGATATGTCAAAAAAACGATACAAATATATTAAAACACCACAGCAATACTAATAAATTCTCCACAGACGTGACCGCCTGCTGTCGAGTTCATTCATATTCATTTTCCCATGTCAGAGAAACAGTTGTGACCGGCCATAATCCGATCCAGGACTCTAGCTGAATATTAAGATCTGAATAAATTGAACGCATGAGGATACATCGTAATTCATGAAGTTGCAGCATAATGTACTGTGATTGTTAGGTCAGTGAAATTAACATTGTCCCGCATTACATTTTAGCCTGAAAATCTCACAAGAAACCAGTCAGAAAAACCTCCTTGATCTTGTCACGTATACATTTGTTCACGTTTGTACTACATTCTCCTAGAACTGTTCACTGTCCCACACTTTACGGTACCTGAGAGTTGACACTTTCTTCATAATACAGAGGGATGCCGTTGGCTTCGTTGGAGCTTTGACATCAACCTCTAGGACGCTCAACTGTAGACGGAAGCCATACAGAGGGATAGCATGTGCCCCCATTTTTTCGTGGCTAGTGAAAGTCAGAATCTGAGCTCTTAATCATTGGTTTTAGAAGTGCATCTGTCCTATAACCTAATGACTAAAGCTCTTTACTTTGTCTAAAACACCGACTGAAACATAATACAAAGCAAGTGCTGTATACATGTATTATCAACCATATATGTAGCAGCTTCTGGCTTGATTGGAACTGCTTGGCGAATCCGTCATTCGATGCTTGCCGCTTATATGTCCTGCAGATGCCGCTCTAATCTATAATTTTTTTATGAAATCATAAGTTTGAAGACGTCACCCATTGTTGTTGCGACACGTTATTCTTTCCAGATTACAACAGGAAAAAATAGTTTACAAACGAATTTTCACCACTGATAATTCAGTCTTCGAAATCTCGTATATAGAAGTTATTCGAGCCTTCTGTTCACTATCCGAAACTTGGGCTTGGGAGCAAGGCAATATTTCTTCTATTATTTCGGCGAAGTAATAGAGGGTGCGGGCCTTTAGAGCATCATTCATCGAGAACACGGTAGAGAAAAGGCGCCGAGTGACTTGACATTTTTTACAAGAGCGACGCTATCGAAAATCAATAGCCCTTTCGATGCGGCCAACGAGAAACATCGCCCAGAAAAAATATTCGAAATATTTAAATTGCTGCGCGTTTGAGCTGACCTTAGAGCGTTCCATGTTGGAAGTGCCCAAAACAAGATTAGGTAAAAATAACTGAGAATTTACCGTAAGAAATTCATGATTTAAAGCTTCGTCAACATTTGATGTGCTCTATATAACGATTTTATCCAAAATCAAAACAATCTAATCAAATATGAAGGTTTAATTCGCATAAAATACACTCGCATCCAGTATTACAATTTTATTCTAAATAGGAACTTCATTGAAAATTATTCGTCGTGTTGGAACAAAATGGTATTCAAATTGGTCTGAAGACATTTTTCATTTTGCCGAATCTTGTCATGGCAACGGCGCAGCGGGTTAGAATTTGTCAATTTTTCGGTTATCATTATAAACAAATAAGTGAAAACTGACAAAAGTTTACTGGTTAGCCATTTGACAATAAACATCATATCAGTCATTACACGGTAAAAAAGTTAGCGCGTTTTGTGGCCCAAATGATGAAATGGTATGCAATTCTCTCATAAATACTCTTTTAACAGGTAACTCAATTTGATACGACGATATTTCGTTTCACAATTCTCGAGACGAAACCAAGGCTTCCATCTGTGTGCTTGGCTATTAAGATTTCTATCCAAGTAAATTTAACGAAAATTTAGCATGAATTCGGTAGGTAGGCTACGATTAAAACTGACAGACAGAAGCAAGGCGTTCACAAATTTTTCAAGCTAAAGTGAAGTCACAAGGTATGCATCAAGCTGTTCCTGATATTAATTGTCCATTTAACAATGGAAAATTGTGTTGCAAAAAAAAGCTTTTAAAAGATGATGGCGAATCCAATTTTTCAAGTTGATCTGATACATTGCGTAAATTTATTGCGAATGTTGCGTATGCTCCAACATGATGTGTTGGAAATATTGCTGTCAATTGAGAAAAATGTATTGTATCATTAAGTATAAATTGTATGGATTGATTAAGTGTGTTTCCTAGTATTTATAATATTCTCAAGTTGCCGCATTGACGTATTCGACGGTGGCTCGGCATCTCTAAAGCGCAGCGAGCGAGCGAGTCGAGTTCACCCACACGTTTATACCTGCTGGGTGGGAGCGCGTTGAGCTTCTTTCCAGCTAATCTTTACCATATCCTACTCCTACTAACCATTACCTTGAAATATGTGCCTCCCGGGTAATTATTTTCTCAAAAAAGCGTCCTTTTCACGCAGAAGGAAACGAGTGAAAATTCGGTTTACCATCGCTGATTTCGATAGTGAAATTTTTTTATTTATGTGAAATTTGCTTTTATACCGTCAGATATACACGGCTGGTGTGAATACTTCTATAGAAATGCATTTTTATAGAATCGAATTTCAAGTATCAAATTTCATAATGTGTACATTACACCAATTTTGACATGGTTTGATTGGAAATATGTTCACTAAGAACATTCCTGCGTGAAATAAGGAATTGCTTTCACTCGATGATTTTGTAATGTTAGTCGTGAAATACTGCTGACTTTCACTATTTTTTTCTAGCCTAATCTTTTGCGTAAGAGAGATACCGAGGCCACTTTATTAGAAACGTAGACTTAAACTCAAAATTATTGGGGCTCTACCGTGCTTTGATCTGGTATATATGATAAAATTGGGGATATTTTTGTTATGCTGTGCTGGCAATCTGGTAAACTCGGCAAAAAAGATGGCAACTCTGCAGTCACATCCGGTCAAAATATCTTTTGCCTTGATCGCTGCTTGACCGTTCCTGACAAGGTGAATTAATTCACTGCATTAATAATAATGCAGTGCTGGGGTAAAAAAAATTATCAAAGCTGTCTGAAGTTAGATTGCGTGTAAATTGTAGCGGTAAGAAAGTTTATTCTGGACGAATTACACAAAAAGACAATTTTCCAAGTCAAAAACTAAATTTATACAACAACAATTCAATTTAACAAGAAATTTCGCTGCCAACGTGTATATGAGACACTGCAGAATTATCCTTCCACCACCTGAACACTCAAACTCTCGCTGAAGCCGTTTGCGCAATGGATGATTTTCCGTTTGGAGCATGAAAGTGCAATATATTGCACAACCTCTCATTACGGCTTCTAGGCGATCAATATTATTGCTTAATAATATTGACCAGCACAGTGGGTGTCACAAATATATTATGCAATATATTGTGCATTAATATTGAGCAGTAGGCTACTTGGTAGTTACCAATTTATTATGCAATATGTTGCGCAATAGTAATAATAATAATAATATTAAGCAGCTTCCAGAGGCTGCTTAATAAAGTCATGCTCATCAACTACCCACCCTGCTACTGTAGTCGTACATAGACAGCAGCTGAGTGAATTTGTCTGTTCTAAGTATTGGATTCAATTCAGCTTTAACTAATTATATCGTTGAAAATTATATAGAAGATTTTTGGTCTTGTCTGAGTTGCCACCTATCTGTATTCCTATTTTTTGAAGTGTTTAATTATTTTTTTTAAATACATAATGATTGCTAATCTCATTCTAGAATTATTAATCAGTTTTCCCAAGCATCTTCACAGTTTTATACCTCTAACAACCTAGCGACTTTTACCCGCGTTCATAGATGCAATCACTCGCGTGTTTGTAAGTTTTTTGTTGAACCTAATTGTGGCGTTCTGGTGACGAGGTTTTTTGGCGTCACCCAGTCGAAAATTTAGGCAGCACTGCTGTCGAATTTTTGAGTTCGGGACGGAGGCGCGTTGCGTCCATGCAGGCGCCTCATTGCAGGCGAATCGTCTAATTTTGAGCTTGTTATATCAATCTTGAATTGAAAGTATCCCTAGTATAGGTAGGTACTGTGGCTGAATCAACTTCGGTAAATACGAAATTTCTGGACGCATGAATTTTGTACTGTATTTTGCTGAGGTCATTGCCACTTCACTCCGATACAGAAAGAAAATAATTCACAAGGTTTTGCATGTATATTAAGCATGACTTGCGAACAACATTGAATATCTCTAATACCATCATACGCTCACCTAAAATAACTTTGTGTAGAAGCAACTAAGCAGATCACAGGTCTGAAACCCTCGCAATCCGCTTGGCTTGTCTTAGACTTTGACGCTAGGGAGAACAAACTTTATTAGAGATTTAAGTACGCGTTTCAGTAATTAATTTCATCCAGTAATAACACGTAGATCTCATACTTCTCTCCTCTGTACTGAACTGATATGAATTTGCAAGAAAACTAATGAGTTAATTTGAGAAGCTGTTATAAGGTTTACCAGCTATTGGTCAGCGAGGTGATTTACATGCTTAGTTGGAAAATTATTTTGTTTTCGGTGTTTAAATTACCATGCGATTCGCTTACATTGTGTTTTATACTATCTCTATATTTATATACAACAACCTCACTAAATACAACTATCCGTTATTGTTGATTTCCATTGTTTACATTACATTTATATTGTTCACACCACATTCACATTACATCCACGTTACATTCCTATTGCCCACACTATATTCACATTGCATATATATTGTTCACACTACATTCACATTACGCTCCAAATGTTCACATTACAGTCATAAAAATTAAGTTTTCAAATCAAAATGCCCTCATTCCATAAATTACTGCCGGTGATGGTGCCAGCCTGTCCCTACACTCTCATTATCTTCGCTTTAATATGCGTTTTCTAACCGAGGCTGGGATTTTTGGCACGCCGAGGAAACTTATGGATCATTTTCTGTGCAAGGAAAGCAGCAACAATTTTTTTACATCACCTCTACTCACAATTAGTGCAATCGAAAATTATTTCTGAAATAAGCTTTCTAGTGGGGAGTCCGTGATGCGGAATATCCAGCCTCACAATCACGCTGGATAACAATTCAGCCTAGGAATATCCAGACTAATTCCTCGATGCTTCTTTAAATACTGGCGCTAAGTTAGAAATTTGTGTCTGTGTTGAGGAAAGTTGAAGATTATTCTGACTTTAGAATAATTACTCACACGTTATCTGAAATAATCACAAACAAATGCTTTTAATTAAATCTCATGAAACAGAGGATAAAAAAAATTATATTATAAACTATAATAACATGAGGGATTTTAGTAGATTCATTGTCGTTAAAATTATATAGTTGACGATTCATTGACGGAACCAAAAAATGAAAATTAGTACAAATTAAACTTAATTATGAATAACGGATTAGGTTAAATATTATAGGCATAAAACACGAATTACTCACAGACGTGAAACAAATTTGAAGAATTTACATGACAGTAATAAGTTTGCTGAGATGCTAGATCATCATGGTATTAAACTGGATTACATAACTAGATATTGTGATCGCTGCAAAAATTTTTGAGGATACCGCTTCTGTCGTAGATGCCTTTGCATGCGACAGCCATAGAAAAGTATCTTCAAAACAGCGGTAATTTAATTTACATTTATATTACACGAAGAAGCTAACCGCGACAAAGGCGCCGTTGACCATCAAAATGACTGGCCTCCACAGGGCTATTCCATGCTCACTTCTGTGCATGTTTAAAAAGCGGACGTGGTGTTCTCGGCAGAACGCAATACGCATCTGCTTACGGCGGCACGAGTCTTCAGTTTTAGGATACGCAGAATATGTTTATAATAAATGACCGAACCAATATGGAATATATGAACGGCTATAACCATACGGTCTTATAGAAGGGTTTTATAATCGCACGAATATTGTTATAAGATATGGTTAAATGACCGTTAAATGACCGTATATGGTCTTACAGTATAACCATACAAATAAGGTTAAAAAGGAATGACCGAACATGACTTATGAGTGCAGTGCATAGAAGCAGCCATATATAAAAATTGTAAGCGTGAGATAAATTGCACTGTTTAAGATGTTTAAATACGCGAGCTGTGATGTATTCACATGCTTAATTAATAACTGTTAAAGATGTAGTACGTGAGCACATGGAAGGGCTAAAAAATTTGATTCAGAGTCCGCATATTTTGTCGACAGCAGTACTTTTGGAAGAATTATTGCATTGTTTACAATTTCCTCAAAAAATATGTACATTTTTGAGACCACATTTTTCAACGAGGTTTCAGTATCATCAGCGCCAGCTTCGCTACTGAGTGTCTGCGCTTGATGAACGGCGTCTTCCGTCTCCACAAGGATACCGCAGCTCTTATTTCCCTCGCTGCTGCATTCAATTCGAGGAATTCAAAAACACATTAGAGGGTCGACACCAAAAACAAACCTATGGCGGGAGAACAACAGCTTGATGAAGGTGCAAGCAGAAACCTTATGCTGATGTTTCGCGGATATGCAGTGTTGGGTCTAGTAAGAACAGCGGCATTAGTAGCAGCTGGGGCTGAAAGTCAGAACGAACACTTTATTGCACGTATTTCTACTGGGAGCCTTTTTTTCTAGCAACCAATGCAACTTGCAACGTTTTGACTTAGCATTACAGTTGAGCTGGATTGATTAGCCGGAAAAAAGACGCGCGCTGCGAATGTTTCGTTCATTCTGAAGTAACACCAGGCAGAGAAATGGAGCAGCATAGCATCTGCTTCAAGCAATTGCTGTTCAAAAAGCATAATATATTCAGCGCCTATGCAACGTTTCAAATTTAAAAATAGCGAAATTTTATTTCACTTGAATTTTATAAAGTTAGCCTATAAAAATTTAATGGAGCTTTGTAGTTGTGTATTCTGCATGAAATGTAGGTATTGCCCTAATGTATATTGCCTTTGTCAAGCACTTATTCGAAATGAAATATTCGAAAAAATCCTTATTAACGTTGCTTACTTTTAGACGTCATTGACTGATTATGCTCATTGAATCGCGCTGAACGACATTTTCAAACGCGTCCGAAACACAAATGCAGGTGACATTTTAGCAATAAAACTGAATGGATCACACGCTCACACAAACAAACATGCATTCTCCAATGTCCATTTGTTAATGTTTAGGCCGTTGCAGTCACAGGCCGCTGTCCCTCAGCCGCGGTCAGCCAGTTCAGTAAGTTTATTAGTACAGACTCCGGAGCGGAACGTAGATACTGCGCACCTCCCATCAGTTGGGGAAGCTGATGCACGACGCTATAGGTGCTTATATACACGGTGAAAGTAATAGTCGATAGTGGTAGCGGCAAGTATTTTCCACTTCGAATATCGGGATAAAAATTGAAGTAAGAATTATCCATTATTAATTTTAATTAACAAATTTATCAAAATAATGTAAAATAGGCTAAAACCGCTACTGCTATCTTCTAATACTTTCTTCGTACATAAGCTCCTATAGCTATGCTTCTTTCTTGCTGATATTAAATGGATTATACTCAGTAACACGACCCTTCTTCTCTCGAAGGTCTCGGGTTTATAGTTTCACAATTTTGAATATTATATTTAATGTCAATGCGTCTTTAGCTATTCAATTCTGCACTTCGTAGAATAGCATATCATGGTTCCCTTCAGTCCAAGGTTCAGGCTCTCGAGATGATAAGTTTTAAAACTCGAGCTTGACACCGGAAGCAGTTAATATCGCCACACACACGGAAGCGTATACAGATCCCCTTAATTCTGACGCTGTGTGTGTCAAACTTACCCTGTCGAGACCCTCAAACTAACAGCGTTATACGAGTGGAAGGTTGAAAGGTCTGTTTTTCGAGTTGAAATTGCGTTGGCTCCATACGGAGATTTGCCCAACCAACGAATTAATACCAGATGAATAATTTCTGTTTTTTTATTTATTTATAATAAAGACAAATCGCGCTATGAAATGTTCCAAATATCATACCAAAAATTCCGTTCCCGAATGTATGAACGAAAAATAACGTTATAAATGTCTTGTGAAATTCCCAAGTCTTTTCAGAAAAAAAAACGCACGTAGGAAGATAAACATCACGATGCGTTGGCGAGCAACATATAGTTCTGAAAAACAGAACTGCTCGCTAGGGGTTTTATTCCTGCATACGTGATCATCAACAGGACTAGAAAAAAATCGGCAATACAGCGTTGTGGCTCCACAGTTCTGCGCATCGAAACTTTGTAACAAATTTGAGATAAAAGTAACAATTAGTACAAGTTAAGGATTCGTAGACGATAACTGTTAAAAATATTTAATATTAGTAAATAGATCATTATTTTATTAGCAGCATATCACAATAAGAATACATTTCAGGCTTGAATTTATCATCATATTATCATGTAACGACGATCTGCAGTTCAATATGCATCACGTTTTTAACAATTATAAATTCTTTACTTATTCGTGGCCGAAAGAGAAGACTGAATATTTCGGCCTTTTAGCTCTCCCATTTTATATGCTTAGAATCCGGATGGCAAATCATCTAAGAGTCACAAAATTGCTGATGCTCATGCACCATAAACTTTGTTTTCTCCGGTACAGCGCGCAATACGTTGGTTACGAGTATCTGTTAACAACGACATTGCCACGGAATTACTCCTCATCAGGCCATTACCAATCACGAGGGAGAAAAACTGCCCATTATCATGCTGATAATCTATTCGCGGACGTCAATTAGCGATCCTGTAACAAATTTGGCTCTGGCCTCAGCCGAATGTTCCAACTCGCTTTGTTTGGCACGACAATTGCTGATAGATTGAAGGTAGGTAGGAGGCCTCGTTAGGGATGTTTATTGGATATGACTCTACGTAATTTAGGTTGCATAAGGTATAGTGAAAATTGGCTGATAAATCTCATTAGAAAATGTCGAGTGGCAAGCATTAACATAGAATTCATATTTAGCATCTACGAAACTGACTGTATCAAACCGAGTTCCACGACAAAGTTGCAAAGAAATTCAAGTAGACAGTTGAAATATAAATAATTAATAAAAAATGCATGAGATGAGCTTCAAAATGCTGTCAAACTTTTCATTCCCTTTCTGCAAGTTTTTATCTATTTAAGTTTTAGAATCCATGCGCGTAATATAGTGAATAATACTTTTCAGCCAACATAAAACCGGAATAACTTGAAATATGAGGCACAGTGGGAAGTAAATTGCAAAACTGTGTAAAATTCTTCATGAAATGCTTATTATTCACGTCACAACTCAGTCTTCTTCAATGTCCTCTTGTATGGAACATAATAAGCTCGCGATTCCAGGTCAAATCCGCAAAGGCAGCGCTTTATTTCTTGTTAAGGTAATGCACTGCGCGTCTCAAGAATCCTCTCAGAATTTTCTGCACGCAAATCTCTGATATTCTTTGAGAGATTAGAGGGAGGCTCTGGATTTAATAAGCAGTTTGGCGACATGCACGTTGAAGACAGAACTCGCTCTGACATTGTCCGCACATACGAGCTCTCGCGAGACGCTTCAGGAATGTCTTAAGGCAGAGGTTCTATTGTAGCTCTACTGCAGATCTGGCGTTCATAGCGCAGTCTTGTTAGTAGGCATGACTTGATGACGCAGTCTTGTCAGTAGGCATGACTTGATAGCGCAGTCTTGTCAGTAGGCATGACTTGATAGCGCAGTCTTGTCAGTAGGCACGACTTGATAGCGCAGTCTTGTCAGTAGGCCTGACTTGATAGCGCAGTCTTCTCAGTATAGGCACGACTTTAGATATGCAGAATATCGTATTGTAGCACAGTAGCAGACAGATAGACCAGTGAGTTATATTTTCCTATGAAACAAGTAAGACAACTTACCCCTAGCGCGTAGCCCACTTTTTTGTACATTGGATGGTTTCTCAGCATTGAGTAAAATTTCGTTGCGTACATCAAGTTATTGTCATAGTATGCCTTCTCATGTTTGCGATAGCTATTTTTTAGCGAAAGAAATTATTAATTTGGTAGGTTACTGTAAAATTATTTTTTTTTTGTCTTACGTAGATCATTGCATCGGTCCGAATATTGTAGAAGACTTAAAAGCAGCATCATGGTTCTCCTGCAGACCCATAGAAAACTTTGACAATAATAATTTAGGTATTTTGTAAGAAACTGCGTCCACATGACTATTCTTCGCCTTTTGTCCCCTTTCTTACTTCCGTACAACATTCTTTTTATAAATTTGTGGATCATATTCATCACACTGCGCCAGTGACCATCTACAGGAATACTTTTCCTATCAGTGTCTCCTGATGTTGCTACCGTACGACACAGATTACGGATACACATCTTCATTTCAACAAGTTTACGGTGTTATAATTCGGGCCGGTAAGATCCTTATAACCGAATTCTCTACCCACGTATATTGTACTTAATATTGCTGGCTTAATCGCTTCTTCGCAAGTTAAGGTAACTCATTGCCTCATTTATACCCAATAGTCCTATAGTTTCGTTTTGCGCAATATACCACCTCAAGTAGAAGGAATAAAGCTTATTTTCTTGACTGCTTTCCAAGGTCTCATTTGTTTGGAAATGCAGTAGTACCTGCCGCTGTTTATCAGATTATTTTTTCCCACCACTATAAATATGGATACCTCTATTTATCTTTTCACGTTATATATGTATAAAGTTTGAGAAATCCTTTCAGAAATCGCGCATATTCAGTGCAACACAATTCATGATTATGACTTATGTGTATGGTTCCTGCCTTGAATTTCCGCTGATTGTGATTGATGCGTCGATGGCAATCATTTTACGATTGCTCGAGAAAAGACACTCAGACGTGCACATGGGCCACAGATTTAACTCTTAAATAAGCGCTTGGACACGACGCCCAGCCTCAGCATGCAATAACTTCAAAAAAGCTAGAGGCAGACTACGCTGGAACGCAGTAATATAGACCTGTGACACACTGTTTAGAAATAACAACGCCATAGATCGTCAGCCAATACTCAAACATGCTCGCTCATAAGCAGGCAGTTATGCATCCGGCTGCATCTCCTCCAGCCTAACCTCTTCTAGCCTAAATTACTCACGCAGCTCAGCCTGGGCCTATACTTTAAAAAAAGTTAAGAGATCGTAAGTTCATCAGCCAATCATTGACGGTCTTTCGAGCAAAATCAAAACCATTCCTAACTTGGGCATGCTTAAGCGCTGACTGTGGACATCCGGCGCTAGGTAAGAACAATCGATTTCATTGGCTGCTACGCCCATTTTCGTGCTTGCCCACGGAAAAGAATATGAAGCAAGTGTGAATTTGAGCCTAGCTGTCCGGCATGCGCCCCCTCGAGAAACGGATTGCCAAGCTCAACTGCTTTCCGGAAGGCAGGAGTTTCATGCATCTCAGCGACTTTTAGAATTTCTGCCGGTGCTGGATCTGCAGCTCACAGGGAAATTTTTAAGACCTTAAGACTGCCTTGATCTAGAAAAAATAGAAATTTACCTCAAAGCCTCATTATCGCGCAAACAAATTATAAAAAAGTTTCACATCCGTTACAATATGCATGGGATTTACAAAAAAAACTAAGTTAAAGAGACCACATAAGAAGAAACATATAACTTAGAAAGATGAACATAAATATTTTAATGCATCTAAACTTCTAAGAGGGTAAATAATAATAATATTAAGGTATCTCATAAATATTTTTGAGCATGTCGCAGCTATAAGTAAGGCTAAGGCCTTTAAGTCTCCATCCTGTGCTTTATTAATTATATTTTGTGATTAGGTTGAGTCGCAATGGAGCGATTTTATGAGCAATCCATCGGTTACCCAAACGTTGAACTCGTTACGAACTCTTGGACATGCACGTTAGTTGGACATGCACGTTAGTTGGACATGCACGTTAGTTGGACATGCACGTTAGTTGGACATGCACGTTAGTTGGACATGCACGTTAGTTGGACATGTACGTAAGTTGGACATGCACGTTAGTTGGACATGTACGTTAGTTGGACATGCACGTTAGTTGGACATGCACGTTGATTGGACACGCACGTCACTTGGACATGCACGTTAGATGGACATGCACGTTACTTGGACATGCACGTTAGATGGACATGCACGTTAGATGGACATGCACGTTAGATGGACATGCACGTTATAATTGAATGGCCGTTTCGTATGAGGACGTTGTTTGATGCGTCTTGGAGGATCAACTTTATTAATTGCTGCAGCACCACAGGTGTAGATATAACGACGGTGTTGTGGCTCAAATAACCAGGATATGTAACTGGCACAAGCTCAGATACAAGGTCTATAGGACCCCGTGGCCAGATGCAATATCAATACTAGATGTGATACGAGGAGCTAAGGGCCTTGAAGTGGCTTGCCGATTGAAGGTGGAAGCCATTACAGCATGCGACTATCGGCCGAGAAGTCGACCGCAGAATAACCAATCCAAATTTGAGATACATATTTATGTTCCTATTAGGGCTTCATAGTAACTTCTTATAGTTCTCCCGAACAAATTTTATTTTAAATATCTTCTATCGAAGCGCAATGAATAAACGTATTGTCGATCCATAGTTGAAAATGTTAAAAAAAGTAATAATATTGCAGAAAATACTGCTATATAATGGAGCATAAACTATATTGCCGGTAGACGATCCGTAATTCCGCATGCTATTCATAGTAACTTCTTATAGTTCTCACGGCCAAATTTGACTTTAAATATCTTTTACCGAAGCTAAACGAATAAAGTAATTGTCGGTACGTATTTTTTTTGTAACTTTTGTCACAAAAATTATTAATAATAGAGAAAATCCTGCTATATAATGGAGAACGTTCTATATTGCCGGTAGACGATCCGTAATTCTGCATGGTAGTGCGCTCGCCCAGTATGACGCGCCTGGCAGGAATGGCAAACCTTTGCGAGAGGATGCCTGGTGCGTCCCGTGGCCTCAATACCTCGCTATTGATTTATTAGGGCATAAGCAAATGGAATACCGGGCGCCAAGAAGCCGCAAATACAATGCGTTATTGGCCGGCAGCACTGGAGCCTCCCTCTTAGCAATTATAGGCTATTTAAGGATGGCCATCCCGTATGATATTGGATACACGTCGATAAACATAACACAATTTCCAATAAGGGAAAAGCTTGAGAATATGCTGCGTATAAACTCGATCAGCTGCCT
Source organism: Hyalella azteca (assembly GCF_000764305.2). Taxonomy (NCBI): domain Eukaryota; kingdom Metazoa; phylum Arthropoda; class Malacostraca; order Amphipoda; family Hyalellidae; genus Hyalella; species Hyalella azteca. The sequence continues at coordinate 59,937 of NW_025942592.1, forward strand.
TGAGGTTATTGGCTTCACGATAATGGTAATTTTGTACTAATTGAAATTGCCCTTTTACAGCCACGATCTAGAGTGAATACAACTTATAAAAAAGCATAAGCAACACAGCTAAATTTTAATTCTGAATAACAGTGCTGAGCATTTTTGTCTTTGTCGGTTGTTAACATCAACAATAATTGACAGCTCGAAGCAGTGCTCACAGTCTTCAAACATACATCGAGCACGCCAAAATATTGTATTAATTATTTGTTGGCCTGCAACTGGGCCATGTACAGTTAAAAGGCGCAAACTTTAATTCCTGCGTATACATGGCTGGTTCACGGTCACCTAACCCACAATCCCACGTTGACGATGCAGTGTAATTATCAGTCAGTTAGGAAATTAATTTCCAGAAATTATCAATTGGAGTCCTGCATGATAATGCTAAATATAATTTAGAATTACTTAAGAAAGATAACTTTCAAAATTTATCAATAATTGCAATGGTTTTCGACTAATTGGAAAAATTTTGTTGCAAAACTATAAATGAATGTCAATTGACAAAAAAAAGAACACATAATCATCAAACAAGACTAAACACACTTGATCAGCGCTGCATCACAGCTCAATGCATCAGGTATCGATGTAACAAATTCCTTTACACAAAATGTTTTAGGTTAACAAAAACGCCCAATAAGATCTCGTTTTCATTGTCAATGAGAACGTCAAAATTACTCGAGAGAAGGACGTTAAATTTTTTTTCTAATGAGCAAAATATAAGAATCAAACGAATACTTTTTTGAAAGTCGGAACAAAAGTTATTTCTTGAGTACGGATGACGCTGATGGCTCCAACAACAGCGTGCAAGCCAGTTCATACCGCACACTCGAAAGCTAACTGTTTACCTAATGTTGACGAACAAACTCAGACACGATCTATTTTATATTTTGGAAAGTTTGCTTGTAGGCGCAGTTGTTACTTGCTACTTATGCTGAAAGGAAGATCTGAATAGCTTTTCTATGTTGAATGCTGTTTAGAAAGGATCTATCCCGAACATCGGCGGGTTTAACTGGTGGTTTGGAATATAATTGGTTTTAAGGAGATAATCGCTTAACGGGATCGCTTAACGTCAATGACGCTACAGTGGCCTGTGATCGTTGCGGAGATATCATCTGCAACAATTGTGCAAAGTTGAGCAAGACAGACTGCTCGGTTATTCGCAAAAACAAGTCAGTACACTGGTACTGCCAGGACTGCCAACAACCTGCAGTTAGCGCTGTAAAAAGCGAAAAAATGGTGGATGAGAAGTGCTCCTCAATGTTTTATGTTTTTAAAGCCGAAATTGAAGAAACCAACAAGCAAGAGTTGATAAAGAGAGTCGAAATGGAGGAGAACCACAAGAAAGAATTGAGCTTGTTGCGTAGCGAATTACACTCGTTACGAAACGAGCTTGTGGAAATGAATGCTCACTAACAGAAAATAGCGATAACACAGAAGGTAAAGGCCGCAAAGAGGTCATATTTGATCTCGCCAACGAGAGCACTCGTGAACTGCTGGATAGAGAGAGAAGAAGACTTAACCTTGTTTGGTTTAACGTTCCCGAAAGCAATGCTTCGGATGCTGAATTTATTACTGATTGCTGTGCCAAGGCACTTAACGTCGTTGTGAATATAACGGCATGCAAGAGGCTGCGATCGAAAGACGCTACCACCCGTAGACCGCTACTTGTAACTGTGCAGGATACAGCCCAGGTGGGACATGTGCTTAAGGCTGCGAGAAAACTAAGTGAATTCACAGAGTTTAATTCAGTCTTTGTTAAGAAGGATGCTACCCCTGTAGAGAGAGAAAATTTTCGCAAGAAATGGCAGGAGAGACTCAGGAGGAAAGGCATGGAGACTCGGGTTAACCACTTTCACGATGTCAAGACAACACCGACCGCACACGGTCAGTCAGCGGAGCTGGAACACAAGTAAGAAGTTATGTCCATAGAACCAGGCCTGTAAATAATGTAAGAAATAAACGCATGAATCAAAGTGAAAGTGCACAAAAAACTTTAAAATGTTTTTACACGAACCCGTTTTGAACAAAAGAAGTGAACTATTAACTGTGATTGAAAACGAGTGCAAAGACATTATTTGTATTACAGAAACACTCTCTAGAAATCACGGGGGGAAAAATTGTTCCTATTGAATTTCAGTTGCCAGATTTTGATTGTTTTCATAACTTAAATGAAGAGCAGTGCAGTAGAGGTGCAGCTTTGTGGGTTAGAACCTCTTATGGGGCCCAGCAAGTCAAGTTATCTGCAGAACATCAATCAGCTAGAGAATCAGTGTGGTGCGAACTTACTCTAAAAGACAAAGATAGCCTCCTCATAGGCGTCGTGTATAGATCACCAAACAGTTCTTCTGATAACGATAAAGTACTAAACAGTATTTTACCGAGCATGGCTTTCCGTAGGTCACACACGTTGACCGATGGTGATTTTAATCATCCAGAGCTAGACTGGATAGATGGATCCTCTCCAAGGGAAGAGAATCACCTAGCATCCTTGTTCATGGAGTCAATAAGAGACTCCTTCCTAGTCCAGCACTTTACCAAACCAACCCATTATAGAAGTAAACAGACTCCCAATATTCTAGACCTGGTGTTTACCAGTGATGAATCAATGTTGGATGAGCTTCGTCACGAGGCTCCGTTGGGCAAAAGCCATCACCAATCATTGTCTTTCAGACTCAAGTGCTGTATAGAAAAGACGCCTCGGAAGCGTGAGCGTTTGAATTTTGCGAAAGGCGACTATGATAAACTCCGTGAAGCAGTGAATGCAGTGAATATTTCGAACTGTATTAAGGACATGAATGTGGCTGAGTCATGGTTACTTCTCAAGGACACGGTTATGTCTGCAGTTGATGCGTGTGTACCTAAAATTAAGCTTGGTGGAGCCAAAAAAACTCGGTGGATGAACAGTACAGTTTTAGCTAAGCTGAAAACAAAGAAGGAAGCAGATCAGCGTTATTTACAGACTCGTAGCGATGCTGACTATAACCTATACGCAAGACCTCGAAATCAAGCTAAAGAAAGCTGTCGCACCGCAGTAAAAACCCTCGAAAAAAGTATTGCTAAAAATGCAAAAAAAATAACCCGAAAGCCTTCTTTTTCTACGCTAGCTCGAAGTGCAAGATGAAGGACGGTATTTCTGATTTGAAAGTAGATCAGCGAAAGATATCCTCTGATGAGGGCAAAGCTAACGTACTTAATCATTTTTTTCAGTAGCGTATTCACTGAAGAGGACTTGAACAGTATTCCAGCTATTGAGGAGCGCCCAGTCGGCTCTAAATTACCAAGCTTTGAAATACAAGAAGAAGAGGTTCTCAAGAGCCTTATCGCTGTAAATCCAAACAAGTCATGTGGACCAGACGGCTTCCACCCCAGATTACTCAAAGAGTTAGCAACTGTCCTAGCCGGCCCTCTGACGTAAATTTTTCGAAAAACTTACGTACATTTTTCGAAAAAAGGAATGTTGCCGGCTGACTGGAAAAAAGCTCAAGTTACACCATTGTTCAAAAAAGGTGACAAAAGCTGCCCGGGCAACTATCGCCCTATTAGTTTGACAAGTGTCGTTTGCAAGGTAATGGAATCTGTTGTGAGGGATCGATTGATAGATCCTTTGACTGCTAATAATCTCCTATCAGGCTGTCAACATGGCTTTATTGCCGGGAGAGCCTGCACCACTAACCTCTTGTCGACTCTGAACGAATGGACCCGCGCGCTGGACGAAAAGGAACCAGTAGATGCAGTGTACCTCGATTTTGCCAAGGCATTTGACAGTGTCCCACATGAGCGGCTGTTGCGGAAATTGCAGTCTTTGGGAATTGAGAGTAATGTACTCGAATGGATCAGAGATTTTCTAGTAGGGAGGCGACAACGTGTCTGTATTGATGGGTCCGTATCAGACTAGGCTTCAGTGCGCAGCGGCGTGCCACAAGGAAGCGTTCTCGGGCCTATTCTATTCGTTGCGTTTATAAACGATCTACCAGAAGCTATGTCTAGCGTTTGCTCGATGTATCCTGACGACACAAAAATTTCTAATACAGTGAAGAATACGTCGCTAAATGTACAGTTGCAAGGTGATCTTGACAGGCTGGTGGACTGGGCTGATAAGTGGCAGCTGCGCTTTAATTAACGCTGACAAATGTAAAGTTATCATCCATCTTGGCAAGAATAACGAACAGCAAGATTACAGTATGAGAAGACACGGTTGCAATGACAGAGTGATGATGTCGAAGTCGACAACGGAAAAGGATTTAGGAGTTAATATCGACAATGAGTTGAAATTTTCTAAGCATATTGAAGGTCAAGTCAATAAAGCCAATAAACGACTTGGACTGATCAGACGCTCTTTCGAGGCAGTTGTTTGTTGCTGTCGTGCGCCCGAACCTGGAGTTTGGAAACGTCGTGTGGTCACCGAAATTTGAAAAGGACAAAAATTTAGTAGAGAGTGTTCAAAGGCGCCCAACAAGGATAATTCCGGGCTTGAAAGGCAAGTCCTATGAGGAAAGATTAAAGATTATGAAGCTTCCAAGCCTCAGTTATCGACGTCTGCGTGGGAAGCTCATTGAAGTATACAAGTATACTCATGGCTTATACAAGGTCCCAGAAAGATTACTAGAATTTGAAACAAGAACCAACACCAGGGGCCACGGCTATAAACTAAAAAACAGCGTTGGAACACATCCATGCGACAACATTTCTTCTCGCTTCGAGTCACCGACATGTGGAACAGCCTCCCTGATAGCATCGTTGACGCTCCGCGTATGAACATCTTCAAACTTGACGAAGCTATGCAGGAGCATATGTTCAGTCTTAAAATGCCTAGCAAATTACGGACCAGGGGCCATATTTTCAATACTTGCTAAGTGAACGTAAGTGTTTACGCTTTAATTTCTGGTTTATGATTGGTGTATTTTGCTTGAAAATACGACAATGATTGGCTGATGAACTTACGATCTTTTAACTTTTTTTTGAAAGTATAGGCCCAGGCAATAAGTCCAGCAGCTATCTCAATCAATCGTCAGCTATGGAAAGATCGGGTTCCAAAGGCCGGATCCCTTGTGAATCAGGTCACGAAAAATCCAGGAATCGGCAACAGGCCATGGGCCTATTTCTTCAAAGCCGACACTTCTATTCTATTCTATTCTTATGCAGAGGCAGATGTTTGAGTTAGTTAACGTGACTTAGGGCGTAGAAGCAGCCTAAGACCTATTGTTTATTCAAGGGAACAAGCTGCGTTGTATTCTCTATGCAGGCGATAGGCTCGCTATGGCATCAATATGTAGCGTCTGCTGCGCTGATTTATTATATTAAACTGGGCTAAGCTTAGTGTTGTTGGCCTCCGAACACGTTCGCGCTTAATATTAATTCTTATCCCTGAAATTTTGACTTTATGATCGTGTTTCTAATGCTAGCATGCACTTTAAATTATATATTTATAGCGGATATTTGATTGTTTGGTTGGAAACATGGCTGTCATCTATTAATATAAGACTGCTGAACCATACAGGTTGACGCTGCAAATATACTGGTGGCACGTGCAATTTGTTAACCGAATCTTAGTTTCAACACGAATTGGGATCGCATAGTTTTCATGGCTACAAAAAACAGATAAACAATATGTCCTATTGCATGTTCGGGAATAATTGAAAATGCACTCAATTCATCTGGGGAAGGACAGTCACAAACATTTTGAGTACTTACTGCGTTTTTTTAATTTTTAAATTACAGTCCATTTCCGTCAGCAATTACGTCTTAGCTAAAATTCGCATTAATATAATTTTTTTATTAGAGACTACTTTTTCGTGATTTATCGATACCGATATAAATGTTTCTGCATAACTGCATAATGAAGAAGTCAGTAGCAAACACGTCTTTTGCCGGGGCCAGAAATGCACGATACACGAGATACACACATCATTAAAGGGATAACTTTATGATTTGTTGTTCAAATTATTTTTGAAGACATTTAAATGAAGCATTGCATAAATTCGAATTTTTCATGTGGACAGATGTTGTTACAACCTCGGTTAGTGCGTTGGTTACATGCGCTACGTAAGTTTGGTTTAAAAATGGTGGCGGCAGAGTAGCTAATTTGTTAGAGTTGGATATTTGGTTCATGGTGGAAATACAATTTACCCGTTGTAAAACGTGTGCATTACACACCTGCATTGGTGTATGTTAACTGTATGAACACGACGAATTTGTTCCTTTGTTTATTCATTACAAACGTTCATTGACGTGTAAATGCACGATGTTTATTGTAAGAACACAAAGCGTTCGTTACCAGCGGGTTTCCTGCTTTTCTCTAATTAAAAGAGTGAACAAGTTAAAGCAATCTATTCTGGAAATGTATCTAACATTCTTGGGAAATGTTGTCTGCAGCAATTACTGAAAAACAAATTGCGGAGTTGGAAATTACAACAAACGAGTACCTAGCTAATGGTTTCTGTTGATATGTTGATAATTTCATCATATTAAAAATGATTACTATCGTAATAGATACATTAAATCAATTTGTGCCTGCGTTATGAATAGAATTAGATTTAATATAGTTCTTGTATTGAAGGTATTTACGCGCCGTCAGAAAAATAATTTATAAAAGATCCAAACGAATAAGATACCTCAGCAAAAACTTTCACTAAACTAAAAAATAAGAAAGAAGAGAGGTTATGAATTGCAGGTATTATTCCCAAGCCGTGAAGTCGGCTTACAAGTTCATCTGTGGATACTCACTTAATTGCTTGAGATTGCAATATCAGTGAAGAAAAACATTAAATTATTTTTTTATATTTCTTTTTATTCGCTTAGGAAACTTAGCAGACGTGAGGAAGATATCAGCTTTGGAAATGAATTTGTTCGCTGTGCCAGAAGAACATTATGAATTATAAGTCTGATGAAAAAGAATGATGAATTATAGGCCTGATAAGGAAGCCTGATGAAAATATCCAAGGTTGCAGTCATGTTCAGGAAGCCTGATGTTCCAGGGATAAAATCATCAATTCGAGGTTGGATGGTGAGCTTCATCAGGGCCATTCTTGTCTGGGCTTGAGGCAAACGCTGGCCGAATAAAAGGCTTTTGTTGGGGTCTGCCTTTTATTGGGCTTGGCTGTGTGCCTCGTGACAGCTTTTGTCGGTCGCTCCATAGTCGTCAGGAGATGGCTACCACCACTCGCTCGAGTATCGCAATGACCTCTCATCACTTCTTCCTCTCAAGACTTCTTCCTGCCAGATTTCCGTAACGTTTCATTTCCGTCTCCCGAATGATCTTTGTACCTCAGAAGTTTTCCTCTTTACTCGCGGTTCAGTATGGTCGCTACACAAAAGTTTTTGCTGTTTTCGAAAAATATCGTAAATAAAATTAGGGAAAATTTTCACCAAGACGGGAAACTCTATTTTAATCAATAATATTGATATATTTGAGCGCCCACATAATTCTAAAGCAAATTACTGGCTAGAAATTTAGCGTACCAAGAAAAACCCCTTCATGCCAGTGACTATTTTTTCCATTCTCTGCATTGGAGCATCGCGGCCAGTAGCCGCAATAATCGACCGCAATTTCGGGCATATTTTCAGGCTAACGCTTGACGCTAATGATGACAAGGCACCATCGGCAGGATGCATGCATGTCCTTGAGCGTCTCATATTTTACAAAACAATTGCCATAGAAATGATATTGGGAGCCCATTGTGTTCTGTCGCCTATTTTTGCCTTCCTTCTGTCCAGTCTTTATCATTCGTGATCGCTGTCATGACATTTTGCCTCTACAGAACAACTTAACTTGTCGCGCTTTTCCAGAGAGCACCATTATGGTATTGTAAGCAGGTCTGCAGCTGTATGATGCTCTTGTCTGCAGCTGTATGATGCTTGTGTCTGCAGCTGTATGATGCTTGTGTCTGCAGCTGTATGATGCTTGTGTCTGCAGCTGTATGATGCTTGTGTCTGCAGCTGTATGAAGCTACATAAGGTTGTATGAACAACAGCATGATGCATATGCAAGAAATCGTATGATGTTTTTTCCAACTGAATGATATATTTGTTGCTACCGCATGATTTTTGTTGTAATTGTCAAATGAATTTGTTTGCAACGGATTTTTTGCAAGTTTTGTTGTTTTTGAGACTCTGATTTTTCTTTTCAACTGTATGACACTATTGTTTGCAACTGAATGAGGTTTTTTGCAAGAGTAATTTGTGTAATTGCAATTATATATTCATGTAAAACCAGTGAAACTGTGCTCCTCACTATTCATTTGTTCGTCAGTCTATGTCTCGGCTTGTATCTCGTCGGTTGTTCGAATAAACTACGAACCGCTCTACTCTTTAATTCCAACCTCTATGGGCTTAACATGATGCTTCTTTTTGAACGTGTACGACGTTTTTTGTTTACCATTTTATGTTGTAACAACTGTAAGATAACAAAGTGCTTCACTTTACATTATGTTCAACAATTTTTCCTGATGAAATGCATTTTAAATTTCGTAATGGGGCCATACTTTGAAAAAAAAGTCAAGCGATCATCAGCCAATCATTGACGCGTTTCAAGCCAAATCCACCAATCACAGACTAGAAAATTGTGTGTAAGTACTTACGTTCACTTAGCGAGTTTTGAAAGTATGGCCCCTGACCTCCAGAGCACAACATCCTCAAGTGCAATCGTAAATTGTTTGAAACTCTTACCAAAACAACGAAATGCGCTGTTCAACGTTTATTGCGCGGTTAAAATGAAATTCATCAAGTTGCCGCCAGATTTATCAAATATTTCTCACCTCTTTTGGAATTAAAGGTGTAATTACAAATGTAGACAAAGGACTATCTCAAACTATATGACAAATGTGCATACATATTTAACTAATTTCAAGCGTGTTGAATTAAATTGTGCATCGATAAATTGCCATTATTTTAAATAATTGCTTCAAATAATTCAAAGAGCATTTTTAAATATGATGCTAATGTCTAGCTTAGAATCTTTGGAAATAAATATGAGCAAATTTGAGAGCGGCCTGGTCTACTTCCCTTCATAGTTGATATTTTTTCAAATTATCCCAGCATCGAATACAATTCTCTTCCAGCGAAATAAGACGAAGGATTTGTCTTAGCTCAATTATTTATCTCGGGTAACGACGCGCGAGGTCATTATTTATCTAGGCGCCGCCGAACCCACCTCGCTCGCTCAGTCCATTGAAGAAGAATCCACTTGAATCTCAGATTTCTACCATGACAATTTATCCATTTTCGTTCAATTCATAAAGAGCGACGTGAACTTTAAGATTGTTACACTTCATGTATAGCATTATTAAATTATTGTGATTTATGTATAGATTAGTAGGTGGTATCATGTACAGATTAGTATTATTATGTGATAAATTTTTTAGATATACAATGCATATCTGGCTGGCGCTAGAAAGAGGGTAACCAAGTGAATCAGGAGCCCTCAGAATTATCATAAAAATTGCATTAAATTCTAAATATTATTTTCTCTGGGACTGGGGACCATTTAAGAGTTATATCAGAAGCTTATAGTTGCATATGAAATCCAGGCTACCTCAAATCCTAGAAGCTACAAATATTATTGAGCTCGCTATCAGTATACAATGAATTCTTGAGGTTTTTATCTATGACAGTGGAGTGGAATCAATCAAAATTTCCTCACAGCCATGAGTGAGTTTTTAGCGGTAATAACATTCGGTTTGGAGCCATCACTTTGCGTAATTGTAATTCAGGAGAATTCCATTCCGCTTGCCAGTGTCGTTCAACGAGTTTGCCGGCCCTCACGGCAAAGAAACGACATTAGGACAATGTTAAAGGCCCGTTAAGTCGCACGCCTCAGCTACGCTTCCTCACTCGGAAGTCCTCTTGAAACTTCAAATAAAATTGCGGGCGATGCTTGTGGAATTTCTGGTGGCGCATGAGTTTAAAGAGCTTCTGCGCTGCTTCTTCTTGAACATGATTAAACTCACTATCCTGAAAAGTTTCAGTTTTAAAGTTGGACGTAGATTCCATAACAATAACTTCAGCATCCACAGAGACACCAAGTACGGGATTACAAGCTTTTTTGTACTCCATATACCATCCTTAATTTAGATTCGCGCTGTAGATTCATGTATTTTAACCTGGTTAGGAAAGATAACATAATTAAATGTTTCGTCAGCTAGATTCATCATAAATATGGGCTTGGGGTAAAACGGTGTGCACAAAGGCTGCACATGATGAGAAAATAAATAGCCCACCAGGTCATGATACTTCACGGCTAAGAAAAAGCCTCGGTTGTGATAGAACAGTAGTCTGCTAATAGTTGTTATTGATTCGAATTTATTTTTTGACCCTTGTTTCCTATCTAGTCAAATATTTGTGAACTATATGTACGACTTGTATTTCAATTCTTACGTGGCAACATATTAGAATAAGCATTGACTTACACACAATAAAATGATAATTCAGTAAACTAACAAAGATTTAATTCCTGGATTAAAACTGGATACTTCATTTTAATATATTCAGGATACTTCATTCACTGGATACTTCATTTTAATATATTACAAAAGAATTTAAATGTTAGCTTGCAAATTATGATAACTAATTACATATAAACCGTGCTAGTGGCGGTCTTGGTTGGATAATAATTAATGTTTAAAGCCTCTCCAAATGTTTCTTCTATAATAAACATTTAATTAGTCATTTTGAGGCGTTACGGATTAAATTTTAATGAACGTTCGGGCTCTTTGGCTAAACGGCTGAAAGTTTACTAAAATTCACCATCCAACTCGAAATTATAATTCATTATACGTAATTATACACATTCAGCACACGCACAACTTCAAATTGTACTATTTGGAATGTATCTTCCCTATTATATAGCTTATTTACTTGGTTTAATCAGCGAGTCCAATAGGACTCGCTTAAAAGGGCGAAGACTGCACTACAAATCACCTTGGTCACGAAATCATCAGATCTGATGATTATTTTCATCTTCAAATAAATCTTACAATGTTTCTATGCTAATGAAATATGAAATTGGTACCCATAAAATCTGTCTGGTCCCTCACCGATACAATTCGTGTCAAACACATTCTTAACAATGCTGTTCATTATGACTGAAAAGAACAAATCTACTCTGATTATCTCCTTCAATCACAATGGAATAGCATCTTCCTGTCTGCTCTTCTTTCGAAGAAGGTATGAAATAAATCACCGGAGGTGATTTGAAGTTGGCAATCCAGTAAGTTAGAGAATGGTCGATAATTTTCTGATGCATTTGCTCTTCAGGGAGGCATTGGCGCTCAGCCAACGAAGCGCAAAACTCTGGCGAGGGGAAAAAAATGACGCATTTTACGTGGAAATTCTAAAATGTCTGTCATGTGTTGGAGCTTAAAAGTGCGCTGGGCTGCGGCGTTCTCTGAATAACGGTCGGGTTCGCCTGACATTGCTGGCTTGTGCAAAATGTCAGGCAGCAATTTAGGAACAAAAATTTTAGCGTTCATATTATTTCGTTACTATTTCTGTCATAGTAGCTCATCAAAGGTATTGTTAGTCACCTAAGTTTTCGAAAAAATCCTCAGCTTCCAAATAGCCCCTCTAGTCAAATTTCGAACTCCTATATAAAGCTGCGGTATGCTGCCGAATCGATAACGGATAGGAATTAAACGAATGTTTCTGGAACACTATTCATTGGGACTATCAACATTCCACGATTTGCTAAAGTCCAAAAAACATCCAAGAATAATCATGGCTCTTTGTCACTCCTAGAATAATAACCTGAGAAAGAGGTATTATCTGGTAAAAAAAATTGTTGCCTGTGAGAGAGATTGAAGTGCGATGAATACTTGATGCATCCGATCTTCAACGAAGCTTGAGTGCAACTTTTGGCCCTCATTGCGTGCCTAGATAATCGCTCATTTGTGATCAAAAGAGACCGCTAGATTCTCGCTTATGATTAAAAGCAGCTCGTGCGTGACTAGTCGGTGATTCATGCTTGGTGGCATCCATTATAATAACGTTTGGTGCACTCAACTAAATGCTGCATTTAACTAAATGTTGCATATCTCTGCAATACCGGCAAAGACTCGTTTAGGTAATGTACCGCTTCAAAACTCCAACAGAAAAAATGTTATTTCATTTTTGAATGTAACAAGCGTAGTGTGGCAAAATATTGATAAATAATGGAAATGTTGCGTAATTGTTAGTTTCCCAATTACTTCCATTACAAAGACGTACACTTATAAAATGACATCTAGTTAGCTCTCATCATGTAAGCATAATTTGTCACAAATTACAAAGTGGATTTGCCCGTGCATTAATCTCATCGTTAAGTACACCGATGATAGTCTTCAAGCGCGAGTATGATTTGGAAACTATAATCTGTACCCTATTTAAGCATATATCATAGGTCAGCTTTGATGACACACGTTCATAATGAAATATATAACAGAGCTTGACACTTTACACCTGGATTCTCAATCACATTTTCCACGTCTGTGCCGGTCCCTGGCGCTGTGGTCGTAACAGTGTATGGCTTACTATTCCAAATACACAGCCATAATAACTGCCAAAAAATGGACTCTTCGGCACTAACGCGGCGCCGTTTGGCAACAATGTGATAGGAGTTAAAAGTACAGCAGGCATTAATTCCTGGACCACCTTTCAAGTCGGTGTAGTTCCTAAATGAAACGTTCTGATAGAAATATTACACATTTCTTATTCATGTGTGTCTTTTTTACGGAATAGTATTATCCAGTTTGGAAATTCCTAATCGTTTTCTCATTTTTACGGCAACCTGCTGGCAACAAGCTACGTTTCAAGCCAAGGAAATATGGATATCCAGCTCGCTTTTTCCACGAACTGCCATCTTAAAACTATGGATTTGTGCAGGCCTTTGTGGCAATCACCATTTAGCGTTTAGCTTACCTGTATCAGGCTGTATGGCAACAGGATAAGTCATTGTGGTAACCCGTTGTACAGTATTGTTCAGTTTGTAATAAAGCTTTGCCCACTACGTGTCACTTCTCTTGGCCCTTTATACGTTAAACCTCGGTCACATCACTTTACTTACCCCCCTTGATTCATGCCACAAAAGTTTGTTTCGTTTACTTTGATAATCATCACCATTTCTCGGTACTTTTCTATTACTTTTTTTGTAGTATTAGTACGGAGAAAGCTCCTTCTCCGGCTTATTGCCGATAAAATAAACATAATGTGGTTTGTGAGTGCGCTGTAAACGATCATGTACAAGTAATAGGTCTTTGGTTACTCCAATCATCTTCCTTAAATTCCCCTGGTTTAAGCTTATTATTAACTGTGATGGAGATGGTATTTATCAAAACTGCATCTTTTTTTATTAGGGCTGCATTTATTATTTACTTATTAGCTGTTATTTATTTGTTCTACGGCGGTCTTAACTACTATTTCGCTATCCCAAATAAATGATGGCGTGGTGAATAGTTTTTGAGTTCCCCTATATTTACTCTCAAGTGTCCACACGTTATAAGAATTTTTTAACAATTAGTAAATTTTCTAAAATAAAAATAAGTGAGCGGAGGTCGACGCATAATTAAATTACACCATTGCTCATTCCTCGATTTACTTTATTTAACTTTTAAAATCGGTAAATAGCAACGTTAAGTAACAATTTAATAATATATAATAAATAACGTCTATAGTTAATGCATTATTTATTAAGACTGGACTATAGAGGACTCAATACTTAATTTACGCAAATCATTCATATAATGTGACACAATCTTTTCATCAATATTATTCCATTTCTCGCTGTGGCATTGCTGCTAATTCTCGAATGAAAATCAATGAAAATACTGGAATAAAATCCTAAGTATACAATTATTCCTGCCGCGTGAAATAACGTTGACTCGCGTGGTTTGCATAAGTCGTATCTCGTGTTGTCACTGAAGCTCGTAAATCCGCTCTAAAGTTCATTTAAGTTCGTTAGAGCGCAATCTCGCGCCAATCCCGATCAACGAGACGGGGCTGAGCTGCGTGTCTAAAACCACTCCCCGGGAGCGGGAAATCCCCGAGTTACAATCTCACACGCAATCTGTGCTCAAATTAACTGAGATGTCACAAATTATCAGAACATTTATCTTCTTTGTTCAAACATTGCTATGATTAACGCTTAATGTTCATCTTACCTGTTCTGATGCGTGTCCAAAACCCGAGTTACAATCCCCGAGTTACAATCTCACACGCAATCTGTGCTCAAATTAATTGAGATGTCACACATTATCAGAATATTTATCTTCTTTGTTCAAACACTGTTATAATTAATGTTCATCTTGCCTGCACTGACGCTGAGGTAGTTTCAGTATCATATAGTCAATAAATTTAAACATATTTGGAAATTATTGGTGGTAAAACCCAATGATGCCTTATATTGTATCTATGAAGTATTGTTGAAAATTTGATATGTAAAAGTTGATTGCATATGCACATGCAGAACTGATAACAGCAGAAGAAGTGTGTACAGACAACACTGACTTCTGATTAAATCAGAAGTCAGTGTTGACTTCTGATTTAATAAAAACCGCTGCTAGTTTGGCTTTCATTGTCTATACAGATGAAAGCCGCTACGAGCCCAAATGGAGTTGACTGAAGCTATCAGGTGACATCGCCGACTTCCAGCTGTAAGGCCATGCCGGTGCCGCGACAGCTGTTTTTTGCAATTCTAATGCGACGTGGTTGATTCTACAGCCGTTGTCTGCAGCTGTGAGACACCGCCACACAGCTGCTGTACGTGCTGTTGTCGGCAGCTTTAAATTTTCGCTGCTAACTCTACCGCTGTTGTCTGCAGCTGTAAGGTACCGCTGCTAACTTTACAGCCATTGTCTGCAGCTGTAAGGTACCGCCGCTAACTCTACAGCCGTTGTCTGCAGCTGTAAGGTACCGCCGCTAACTCTACAGCCGTTGTCTGCAGCTGTAAAGTACCGCTGCTGACTCTACAGCCGTTGTCTGCAGCTGTAAAGTACCGCTGCTGACTCTACAGCCGTTGTCTGCAGTTGTAAGGCCTCGCTGATGACTCAAAAGCCGTTGTTATAGTCGCTGCTTCGCGCCTCCTACTTTATAGAGCGCGTAAATTAGAAGTAAAAAAAGTAGTTTTGTTATCACCGCGATTTGTGGTCGCCTAGGGGCGTGTAGAGTTGAGCCGCTCGAGTGCTCTGAATGAAAATTAGCTCCAAGCTCAGAAGCGCGAGGAAAAATAGCGTAATTGCTAAGAATATTGCAGGCTCACAACTCTCGAGGTGCTATCTCTGCCTTCACGATCTCTTGGGAGAGGCGGGCGAGTATCTCTACGGTCATTCATTGTCATTTTTATGATCTGCGTAATTGGTTTGTGATGTGTGAATGAAGGAATTAAGGAATGAATGTAATGTAATGTGAATTGCGCATCTTGAAGAGTAACGAAGGAATTTTATATTATTGGTTTTCAGTGATTTTTTCGTGAATGAATGAAGGTTCAATTTAGCATAGAATCTATAGCGTTTTCTTTCGTTAAACATTTTAGTTTCATTGAAACGTGAATTCAGTATGGCCACAGTAAAACGTAAGTAATTTTTTCCATGTAATTAATCTACGAATAGACTGATATCTAATTATGGGGGAATTCTTGTTAATACGATAAATGTTTTTGGAATAGAAATAAAATATATAGACATCGTTTTTATTGAAACGATGGTGTATTTTGCAACTAAACCTAAGTTATCAGTTAAAACAAACGTTTCAAGGCAATGTTGTAATTATGTCACAATTTGCAAACTGAAAAACTTCATTTTTAATTGTACACAATGCCGTTTCGATGTCACCAATAAGCGCGTAACAGAGTATCATATATCAAAAATCTAATTTTAGGTAAATTGAATCAGAGATAGAATTTTAGTAAAAGCAAACACTAGATCGAATTTCCATGAAATTTGAAGCCCATTGATTGTTAAAAAAATTAATGGAAAGATTAAGTTAATGAAGATTTGTGACTGTAAATGTCAATTGCCCAAGGAACAACAATGGAGGTGAACGATTAACGGTTTATCGTGTTACTAAAACTTGTATATTCCACATAAATTCATTTACAGACGCTCATAAATGACCACCAATAAACTCAAATATAGCTAAATACAAAAAAACTGAATTTGCCTTGATCACTTAAGGTGCCGGCGCACGATCCAATCTCGGGTGCGATGATTTCTGGACTTCGTTCAATTAATTTTAATGTAAGCATTTTAATTAATCTTTCATTTTACATGCATTGCTATTTTTAGATGCATAGATTTTCACCTATATATCAGCGCACAATCAATGGCTCAAATATGTTGTAAATAAGTAAGATAATAAACTTTATAGCTCATGACGTTAAGCCCTGCCATAGACTGGACGAAACATCGACTGTGATCGGCGGAAGTCCGAGTGCATAGAGCAGTCAGGGCTTAACAATGCTGTTTTAGATTATATGCTAACACTTCAACCCTAACCTAAATATCATGAAAGTTTATCTTACTCAGGAGGCTATTGGAAATAAATAAATCCAACTCAAATAATTTTGATCAGTGACGACGAAAAAACATTATCACTTGGCAGGTGGCCGAGTGTGGTTAGTCGTTTTATCTTTTCCATGTTACATTTAAATGAAGCTAGCTGTATTCCAGCTCGCCTCAAGCGTTTAATTAGGCTTTACTCAGGTTCGTTGCGCTGTTTTTCAACGATCCCTTAGCCGTCAGGTGGATTTTTTTCATCCTGACAAACCTCCACATTCCATCGAAATCAAATTTACTCGACGTCTGCCTTACATGAGTTTAAACGGATGCTTTTGTCGGAAATCCCCATGAAGGCAACGGCATTTGCAGCTGAATGGCCAGCATAAAGAGAACGTTAGAGGGAAAAAATTATCTGGACACGAGAATTTATTCCAAGAGAGTATGATTTCTATACACGAATTTCTTTACTCTTATGGAAAAATAATAATTGTAAATTGACACGTTTCTGTTTTTTTCCAAAGTTTGAGCTCATTAACTGCTGCACAATAACCAATTTAAGCCTGCAGACTGAATTGTTTGTAGCGTGAAAACAATTTCAACGAGAGTACACTCAGAGATATCAGTGAGATTTGGTCCAAATATCAATGCACTTGCATTCGAGTAAGTCATCATGACAGCTTGGTCAGAGAAAAGGGCGTATCACTGCTGCGTGCAGTATGTGTATCACTATTTGTACAATATGACCAATCCTTTTTTAGTGTTAATATAACTCACAAATCAAAATCACACAAATAACTCCACTTCGTGGCTATTGAGCTTGGATTTGATTATTAAAAATATTTCGTTGCAAACCAAAAGCCACTCTAATTTTCCCTACAAACATACATATAGAGCTGAACACGTAGGGTAACGTGGGGCAGCGCGCCCCCCACTTTTTTTAAACTAAATTTTTGATGAAGTTTTAATTGATACGAGGTGGTTCTTTGTTTTGTTTAAAACACTAGGTATCATTTCAATTTATATCGTGTCAACATTTTATTTTAAAAGCTAATAGTCTAAACTTGGTCTTAAAATTATCCCTATAAATATTACTTTGAAAAAATAATTCAAAGTAATTTCAAAATCTTCATCTATAGTAATGGAAAAAAACTTTATTTAGCGGCAAAAAAATTTTTATCTGGACTAAAACAGTTATTCGCAAAGAACTTAATAACGCAAACACTTAGCAAAACGTAAATCCGTGCACTTCATCCCAGTGAAACTGTCGACCGGCGGTAGAGAACATGGACCAATATCTGCCATACTTAGCGAGAAACCCGCTATGGGCCCGTGACCCGCAGTGGGCTCGCTGCCCCATGTTACCCTATATAAAGCGTATATAACACATAGCGTACATAAATATACGCTATATTTTACTCAGACGATTGAACTCATTTTTACTCGTAAGCGTGACCGTGATTGACTGGCACTGCATTCAATCACGATCCTGATTTACATGTCAGCCGTATTTTAGCGTTTAATGGCACACGATATTATAATTTATTAAAAACGCACAAGCATTCGTATTCATTCAATCACTCCAGAGAAACTCAGCCTATATTCAGAACTGAATGGATCTAATATAATGCCTTGACAAACCTTGTGTCGCGTGAGTCTTGAGGTCGTTATTTTGACGCCATCAGAACGACGTGGCGACATCAGTTCCCAGCGATGTACTATCACGCCGCTGTTGGGTCTCTTGATGATGAAAAACCCCAGCGTTATTTCTGCCGTGCTGGACTTGACGAGTAAATTAACTAAAAGGAAGTGATTTATTTTTTTAAATAACTTTTAGATGAGCATCAAACTGTGGAAACAATCGCATAACAGGCGTTGATTTTATTAAAAAAAGACGAAAGTGATAAAAAACACGGAATAAGGGGAATCGTGAAAAAGAATAATTTTATCAAGTGAATCGATTAAGTAACAAATTTTTTAATCAATATCTATGGTGTATTATAGGCAAATTATACACATAATACAAGGTGTTCCAAGTGAACGATGTAACCTATGGTAGGTGAGCATAACCTCCAAGCAGTAAGACCTTATAGAGTTTTTGTCAGAACTATAAGAATTTGGTAATTTTATATCTTCATTTGACCTTTTAATTGTTGACTGCACGCGCTGTACGTATCGCTCGGGAGGGCAGACCACTGCGAAATTTTATTAATTATTTTGCATAGAATTTTTGTAATTATTTATTCAATCGCTACTGTCAATTCTTCTTGCTTCCTTAGTTCTCGGTCCAAAAAATATCATTTCTTTTACACACTCATGTAAGGTAATATAATTTCATGGAACGCTGTTGGCGATAAATGTCATTTATGACGCTGAATATTTGTGCTGTTATGCCGGGGAAAGACTGGAATAAGTTGATAATAAAATTATTGTTGATAGTCAACCACTTTGATAATTTTACATTTAACCCGCCAGGAAATTTGATATGTTATATATAGATGAAAGTTCATTGCCGCTCTTGTGCTTTTATAAGATTTCAATCTAATAACTGATGCTCATTGTGTGATAGAATAAAAAATGAATTATTCTCTTTCCTTTGATGGGAATTTAGAGAATGAGAGCATAATGAATAACAATTTCACTGATAGTATATAAACTGATTCAGTATATAAAACATGATAAGTATAGACTTTCACCACCACCAATCAAACGGGGCGTGATTTCGCTCTCGATTCTGCGTCCAATGACGCAGGGGGCAACTCGACAAAGCTTAGAGGCTAGGAATTTAAAAGCAAAGCTTTTTGAAGCAAAGCTATTTACTTTAAGTGCAAAGCTTTTAAATTCTTAAGCTTTTAAGTTTAATTTAAATGCTTAGAGGCCATTGTTATGTCGAGGTTCTGATTTTAGAAAACTACTGAAGAAAGTAGACGAGCCATTTTTGTGATGATTCGATAACCCACCGTCACCGATGTATTCGTGCTTAGGAATATGAATACTTTTTTGAAAGGAGCGCAACATCCTTGTACTCGATGACTTATTTTCATGATGAATGGATGAAATATATCTTTCTTGTCGTCTGATTGCAGTCTCTGTTCATTACTGTTAGGTTTTTATCCATTAGTTCTGCCGTGAAGGAATGATTTTGTCAAATTCCACATATTATCCCTTGTTCAACTTCTCTTTTTAGTCATAAGGTGCACATTATCATGCATGAGTCATTCGTTAATTGGTCTACAAAAGCATTACGGAAGAAAACATTTCCATTGTGGAAACTTTCCTCAAAGGTACGAGGCTTTCTTTCGTTAGTGGTCGTTTTCGCTGGAATATTTCACAATTTCTTCCAAGGTTTTCTTGGCACTTAAAGGCCTAAGGTCAGCAGCGACTCCTTGATCTCGGGACTTAGTGGCTAATCCGACAATCAATTAGCGACGACTCCTAAAGCCACCATTGGCAATAACGACGCCATTGGCGTCGTGCCATTGGGCTCATATCCCGCCTGTGGGATATTCTGATTTATTTCTGTCACGCAATCAAGGAGCAGACAGAAAGCTTAATATAGAAAAATTCCGAGAAAAAAATTACGAATATAAAAAGACTGTATGAAAAGACGAATATAAAGAAAAAAGACTGCACGAATATAAAAGACTGTACGTAAAACATGCGAATATATTTCGTACTGTTGTTGGATGCTGATGTAACCGAATTGGCTGAAATTTTTATTTCTACAGATATGATTAATCGTAATATGTTAAAAATTTAAGCAAAATTGTATACGTAGTATTTAAAATTATATAAAAACATTGCATATATATGAAAAATATTTGAAATGTGAAGCTTTTAATTTTTTTAAGCGCCTGAGAATGCGGTATGGAAAGATTTGAATCGAAACTGTCAAGTTCGGAAACTTGCGACAACATCGTGTACCGTCAGCAAAGGTAAGATTGGCCCTTCAAGTGTTCCATTGGCCAAAAGTTTGATGATTTTTTTAAGCTTTAGCGTGATCATGTTGTAAGTTATCGACCATATTCATGCAACATTAAATAGGAAGCACCATGGTTGAATTAATACAAGGTTGACCCACGCGCAGCTGCTTCTTGCGGATGTCATTTGTTGTGCCGACTGTGACGTCACCGTGGGCCCAAAATGTAAATACTGTCGTGAAACACGTTGTTTTTGTGTCATCTTTGAGAGCAATTTAAAAAAATTGATCTTCTCAAAATCCTATAAGAACTCTATTAACTGCAGCTAGTCTCTCTCTAAGCATACAGGAGTTATTGAGCAATTTTGTCGAGTGGAAGAAATAAATTGGAAACAAACGAACGGGGCCTGAGTGACAGCATTACTCCATTCTGTCCTTGTTAGTCGACCCATCATGTTTCCCATTTATTTAATTTTCCACTCGACAAAACGGATTTGTAACACCGGCTTCGCTTAAAATAGCACTAGTTGCAGCAAATTAAGTTTTTTGGGCCACTTTGAGAGGTAAAAATTTTTTAAATGCTCTCAAAGATGACACAAAATCAACGCGTTGATCACCATGTTTACATTTTGGGCCCACAGTGACGTTACTCGAGACATGCGCATTACGGAGAAAAAATAGTCATCGCCGAGGGTCAACCTTGTATTAGTTCATCCACGGGAAACACCACTGTCTTGATAGCTGATGATGTTTGAGTTGTATTTAATATTAATCCAACACTCGTGTGCTACTTCATCTTCACACTGAAACAGTCATGAAACTTCTCAACACCAAATTTTTAAGTGTGAAAACTAGTTATTGAACAGCTAACTAAAGATAAATGAGTAATAATATTATAGATCTCATTGTTTCAAGTACTTTTTGTATATTAAGTCTGTGGCACGCTCTTCGCAAAATAAAGCTATTGTACAATTTTATGGCCACTTTCGCCCAAAAATGGGGTCCAAACATTTAATCAAATTTTGATACAACCGTCAAAGTCTCGTAGAAAAAGAAATGGGTACAATTTATCTTCAGTTAATGATGTTTATATTATTATTCTACGAAGCAGTCATCCTGGCGTCTGGTTCAATCGAACTTCGAGAGCACGTTAAACATAAGTTTAACAGTAAGGAAGAAATAAATAAAGACGAGAAAGGATGTGAACGGATAAAAATGACCAAGCACTCGATTCATAGGCTCCACGAAATAGTTCCGTCTTTAAGCGTCGACGAAACACCGGCAACGAATTAAGGAGCCTAAGTTACGGAAGCTTGCAGACTGTTCCAGGTTCTGACGGCGGCGACCGGGAACGCTCTATCGCCGACGGTGGATAGACGTTTAGATGGTACGACGAGGTCCGCTGTTGATGACGAACGCTGTAGGCTTCTAGAAGGAGGATCCGACACACGCTGTAGACATTACGTGAGATAATGAGACGCCAGCACGTGAAGGCATCGGAACGTCAGAACAGCGATATTGAACTGCGTGCACTGCTGCATGCGCAGCCAGTGAAGATCGCGCCGCATCGGCGTTACGTGGTCGAATTTTTACTTGTTGCATACGATTTGCGCAGAAGCTTTCATTACGGATTGCAGTTTGTTTAGTGCCATGGTCGGAAGTCCATAGAGAGTGCCATAACCATAGTCTAATCTGGTCAGAACGAGCGCCACCAGGAAGGCCTCGAGGATCGGCCTCGAGTGACCGCGGCTGATGCTACGTATTCGTCGCAGAGCGCCAAAACAAGCGGTGATGACTTCGGCAATGTGATTCTTCATAGAAAGTTCTGAGTCCAGCAGAATGCCAAGGGTGCAAACAGAAGACACAGGCATGAGGAACACGTTGCTCGCGCGAACAGGGTGCCGGAAGCTGATACTGGCGCCGAGCAGTCGTAAACTAAATAAAGTTGGTTTTTGATACATTGAGCTGGGGCCGTTTGGAGCGCATCCAGTCTGAGACGGCGTCCATGCAGACAGACATCCGGTCCTGCAACGCTGCTGCGTCAGCCGGTGCACAGTATCCATAAATATATGCGGAACATATGGTGAACATATGCGGATTCAAACTATGTGCATCAATTATGTGTCATATGTCGACAGTATATAACAGGTAGAGGATCGGGCCGAGGACTGATCCCTGTGGTACGCTGCAAGTAACCAACGATGACATAGAAAAAAAAAGCCCGCGTCTAACGCATGGGATTCCAATGCTGATATAGGACTTGAACCACCGCAGCACTGCCTCGTAGGCCGAATGATACGTCAAGTCAACGCAATAAAGTGGCGTTGTCGACGGTGTCAAATGCGGTCGACAGGTCGAGTAAAGCCAGTGCCGCAATGTCACCGCGGTCTACTGCTTGCGGGATGTCTGGAAGCACCTTCAGCACGGCGGTTTCCGTCGAGTGGAGATGACGGTATGAAGGCTGGAGGCGAGGCGAGAGACCAGACTGCTGAAGATGGTTTTTTAGCTCCCGGGCCGGGCCACAATGCGTTTCAGGAGTTTCGACAAAATCGACAGGATTGAGATGGGTCAATATGATGTGGGCTCAGAAGCGTCAAGGTTTGTATTTTTTTCAAAATAAAGGCGTCATGTAAGCTGATTTGAAGTTATCTGGATTAACACCGTCAATGAGGCAGCGGTAGAAAAGTTCGATCAGAAAAGGTGCTAGTGTTAGGAAATTACCCTTAGGTAACGACATCGGCAACGGATCACTGGCGCACCGTTTGTTAGGCAGCGCGCGCATTGCAGAGATAGCATCGTCAGCTGCGAAGCAAGTAAATTTTGGGAGCATGCAGTCCAACGGGTACGGCGTGAATGTTGCCGACGGAGCATCGGCTGACGACGCTCGCACAGCATAAGTTTTTTCTCGTTTTAAGAAAACGCATGTAATTCTTCCACGCTTACGTCACCCGAAGCATCTGTATAACCTCTCCCAATATCGCTCCGTAGCGCGTTGACTTTCCGGCGCCAAAATGACTCTCTTTTCGATTGAAGAACGTCAACATGATTGCGCCGCGTATCTCGCCAGGTGAAGGATACATCAGCGGGATTGCCGCGTCTGTTTACCCGCTAGGCAGCCCGCTGGAGCAGTCGAACCTTCGGATTCGAGAGCCGACATTCACCGTGGAAGGGCCGGAGACTCGTTGGGGTACCTGAAATGTGCGTTCAGGAATGAGGTCATCGAGTGCAAAGGTTACCTCGGTATTGTTGAGTTGCGCTAGATCATGCGCCAACCACGAGTTAGGCTGACATAGTCCGGACGATTGCGATTTTTTGCGTAAGAAATCGCCGTCGACACCGCGCCACGGACGACAGGTAACGGTTTCGTACGCTGGCACCGGGAATTTGAAAGTCAGAACGCGTGCTGACAATGTCCAGCAGTCCGTCGAAGTCGTACGACGAGGCGCAGGTGACCCTATCATGCACACATATCAGCTCAAAGGTGGGTCAGGCGCCTATATCAAGAATGGTTAGATGCACGTCCCCTGCTGACGACGGTAGCCAGGGTTGCCAGATAGAGCCAAGAGAAAAAAAAAACACATTTATTCAGGAAAAACAATTTATAAGGCAGTAAAGGCACCATATAACATTAATAAGAAAATTTCAAATTTAACGTATTTAAAAAGTGGCTTCATATATTTACGTTTCTAATAATTTTTTGTAGGTTTTTAAAATGAAGGAGAAAATACCTTTGTATCTGGCGGTAGTATTATCTTGTATATTTCTAACCCAGTCACTGTTGAACAAAGGTTTCATGTGGTTCAATAGCATGGAACGAAATTTCCCATTTCCCCATTCAAAGTTGGTTCACATATTAGGACACATAGAAAATCAATAAAATCTATATCAAAAGATATTGAACTGATAAACTATTAAATTAAATGATTAAATTTGGTCCAATTCTACCCCAGCTGACGGAAATTCACGATCAAAACATCGTTGCCAGTGATGATTCATTTGACATAAGATAAGCAAATCATATGAGCTTGGTTCATGAGTCTTAATTGCGTAAGATGCAAGGTAGAATATTTTACATGTATTATATGTCCACGGGGTTAAAATATAATTATTGCTATTGTGTCGATTATTTCAAAGAGTAAACTACAAAAAAAAACAAGAATATTTTTTAAGCAAAATAGGGCTATTAAATATTCGTATCAACTAAAAAGTTTAAACGAATATTAAAAAGTTGATACGAATCATAAAAGTTTCCCAGTTTTAGACTCAGTAGTGGTAGATAAATGAGGTGAAAATTAATATGAAAAAATTTTTTCCTCGGCTGAGCTCAATTACGAAATTTTATGCGTAAAGTTCTAAATGACCGCGTGTCAGGTCTTTAAAAATTATAATTAATGCCTAATGATAAGATATCTGCTAACGCAACACAACATTTTTGAAAAATAAAGCTCATGCACAATGGCATTTTAGCGAGAGAAATAGAGCGCAAATGGTTGGAAATAGCGTTCTACATATGTTTGATATGCATTCAAACCTTATTGCTGGACTAAAAAACTAATCCCGTCAATAGAGATAAAAAACAAATGCTCTTCATATTTTTTATCGAACCGCAACTTCCACACTTGGGGCTTGTTTCTTACGCATGATTTCCCCACGGAGTAGTACTCATGAATAGCAAAACAAAATCATTATTATGTGGAATAATGGCAATAATTTCAGAATGTGGTGCTAGAAATGCTATCTAGCGGTGGGAATAAAATTCCATCATTCGCATAGAGTTTCTCAGTTAAAAATTTCCGCTATGTTGGCGGTAATTGAAGCCGCCACAGGTATTGTAGAGTTGCGCTAGATCGTGCGCCAACCACGAGTCAGGCCGACTGCAGTTTTTCGCGTAAGAGATCACCGTCGAGACCGCGTCACGGACGACACGGAACACTGCCGTCAACTCACTTCAGCACATTCTGAGGCCGCAGTACCGCCATATGTGGCCGGCTGCAAGTATATGCCAGCCTTTTTGTAAATAACATGAGTCGGTCTTATTAAAACCACTCACAAAGCGCATTGATTGAATCTCTTCATGCCGTCAACCGTCACTAACATCGCCGCATGCTGTTCTTCATCGCTGCGTTCGAGAAACATCCCGGTTGTAGCGTCGCTTGCAGTGCAATCGCGCGTCCCGTTTCAGTGCA
The DNA here is from genome assembly GCF_000764305.2 of Hyalella azteca. Taxonomy (NCBI): domain Eukaryota; kingdom Metazoa; phylum Arthropoda; class Malacostraca; order Amphipoda; family Hyalellidae; genus Hyalella; species Hyalella azteca. The sequence continues at coordinate 85,538 of NW_025942592.1, forward strand.
ATCGCGTTTATGAAACCATCAACTTTTAACGGTTCCAGATCGAGTTGCAGCCCTACCGTTGCACTGCAACGCTACATCAACGCGGCTGGACATTAGCAGGCTGCTGTGCGTGGGAGTAAGTTTTTAACTGGGTTTCTCGTGCCAATAAGCTTCATGTTGAATGGCGCGACAACATCTCTGAAGTGACACGTGCAATTTTGCTTCTCATGTATATTTATGTGACAAAATTCTTAACACAGCGAGCCCATTTATTTACGGACATATGACCATTTGCGTCTTTATGGATGAAGGTGATTGATCAATTTATTCGACCATATTTTGACGGCGAAACTAAATTTTTGCTATTACAAAAGGCATACGGCTCACAACGTTTCGCTCGTGCTTACAATCAATTGATGCGCTAAAAATGCACCAATTTCCGGTCGGTAATTATTATTGACAATAGTGAGTACGAATTATTGAAATTACAAGCACATTCTTCGAAATTTCGCCTTTTCCATTGTCCTTTCACGGCTGCTGACACTTGCATGTCACGAGGCGTTCAAGTTTCTAGACATAATACGTAACAAAAAATAATTTCACATCCATTGTTATTCGTCGATTCATATATATTTTAACTTCATCGTGCATTAATTTTGTGTCCTGTCCACGTATCATTTCCTAAGCGAAAATTGTAATATTTTACACGGAAATAATTTACTATTGATTGAATTGATTTAAAGTTATTGTGTGAATAATAATTTTTGGACACACAATTTGCAAACTTCGCCAATTTCTTTCTCAATTTACGTCTTTTCTGCTGAAGGTGGCTAATTTTTAATAAAGAGTCAGGTAACTAGTAACTGAAAGAAAGTATAGGCTAAATTGATTGACAATCTATATTTGGCCTGCCATGTGTTTCCTTCGATGACCTCGGCGAAATTGGCTATGAAACAACAGGTGCGTATTTTAATTGAAGCAATTTTTTACACGATATCGCTAGCTCAATTATTGTTGTAACTCATTCATCAACGTTCATTCTAACATGACACCAAGCTGGTAAAATCATTCGTAGATTTGTTGACGAATCACGCTGTGAATAATTAATTAGTCGCATCGAAGCTGATCAATATTATTTTTTGGCCTCAACATTTCCTCATGTTATTGGAGTAACCTTGAGCAACATCACTTATCCTGCAATTAAAATTGGTGAAAAGGCTTTCTTGTTTATATGAGTTGCCCGTCCCACTTCCATGGCCTACTCGCGGGAGCACTAAAGTCTACTAATGTCTACCGCGAGTCCACTTTCGGTCGCTCAGTCAATTTTTTGACCCAGAAATTTACATGGACAGCGTTAGCCGTCACTTTATTTATGCAGGCGAGGAAATTTTAAAGAGGTCCGAATAAAGTTCGGCTCACCACTTTGACCTGCTGCGAGCCTGGAAATAAAAAAGTAAGCTTGAGAGTCTCCAAGACGCTCATAAACGTATAGAAAGCGAAGCGCGTTGGGAGTCTGACATGCCATGGTGCTTAGCATGCACATGACTTTTTATATTAATTTCAGCGCAAAAGGACCGCAAACTGGACAAGAGTGAACATGGTAAAAAATTAAGTTCCAGAATAAAGGTGGATTTGCAGGTCTAAAAATTGATAGAAATATGTGAAATATTTGTTAAAAGGCGCTTAGCTTGGTACATGATGTGTCCGCGGTTTCCTATTTGGTACGAAACCAAGTTGAGCGTTTCGAAGTAAATTAAACAAAATTGTAATCGATTTTTATCGTAATCTCGTAATCCCTTTTAGTATTTTAGTAACTTATTCGTCAAAACAGATCTTAGAAATGACCGTTGAAAACTGCGAGTTTTTTATTTTACAAATCAACTGCAGCTAGATCTTCCCGAGATTTAATTTTTGGCAAATATGTAGTATATGTTTTAAGCTATAGTAAATTATGTCCGCTGATCTCGATTTGGGATGTTTTTATTTGTAATCTATAATATCTGCAATGAATGATTGTCTGTTGTGGCAATTTTTATCATGCAACACCAACTCAAACGAAACGAAAACAAAATTCTGTAGACTTCACAATTTTCATTTTGCTCTAGCGGCAGATATTTTCGTGTGCCCGTTCCCTCAAGGCCGCCAAGCTCTTAATCGAAATTTAATGATACTTTTCTCGCGCTCTTTCTGGGTTTCATAATGACTTCTATTATAGCTTCCATGCTATTTATTCATAGAACCGTCGACGCCCAAGCAGGAGGCATGAAAGTCTTTGTGAAAATTCATGTGGCGACCTCAAGCCTGCGAAACCCATGTGAGGTGGCTAACAGACCCTTCTAGTATTAGAAATTTAATTGATAGATATTTTGAAAGTTAAAATGTTGGAATTTATATTCATAATTTGAATCTTTCTTAAAATGAAGAAAGAGTTAACTTCGCTCTGTACCTTTAATTTCCAGAAAAAAAGAGCCTTGACAGCCGCCGGTTTTGCCAGCGAATCTTGCCTCTCTTAAATCATTGAATTTCCTCTTAAATCATCAACCTCCATCATTGCATGCCATTCTCTTATTCTCTTTATTGGTCCAGTGTGTTCAAATTAAAATCTTAGTTGCTTCTCAGCAACCTTTATTAATTCCAATTAACCGCATGCGTTAAATTAAACGGTCACTGGACTAATCTTTCTTATACTAACTTAAAATCGGCTCAATTACTTGGCTACAGCCTCTTAAATGGATTTTTCATTTAAGGTAATTATGATCTCAATTAACTATTGAATTATTCTTGCCAATTATATCTCGATTATTTCGATAATTAGTTAATTATATTTCTTTATCAGCAGCAATTTAAGAGTATTTTTCTTTTCTACTTCAGAACAACCCGGAGCGACGGGGCATAACTTATACGTGCGTTTCACGTATACGCTGACGACCGGGCAGCTGCCTCAATTTCTTTATATTGGAGATGGAACCAAGACCAACCTTGTCCACACCGTTCAATTAATTGCCAGAAAGAAAGTTGACTTCAAATTTGATCCTTGAACCTCATTTAAATAAAATCTGAAGAAATTTCTACTGAGCTACAGTTGTTTTATAACCATGACCAATACTAGTAATGAATTTCTTTGCATAGAGCCTTCTCGTGTCTAATTTTGCGGTTGAAAATTGTTCAAGATCCCCTTTGTTTGAAATTGAATCTTCTTTAAACCTATCTTTAATTCCATTCAGTTTAACACTGATTCATGGCTATGTCTTTTGGTCTCGCTCTGCCCTGCAAGGCGGTGAAGTTAAGGATTAATTTCATCTGAAGACGAAATAAAGAGCTTGCATTTTAATTCGGAATTTGCAGCGCTTTACGATAAGATGGGTTCTGATAAAAGATGACGTCTAGTTTCGTCAGTGGTAGAGATTTAACAATGGCCATTCTGTTATTTAGTGTCATGTTCTACGCCACGACATTTACTAGCGAGAAAATGTGTCTATAAATATTCACTTGATATCCATATTCAACTGCACGTTACGGTCGCGGCTGCCTGTGTATGGGTTGTTTATAAATAAAGTTAGTTCAACTTCACTAATTTCTTGGGTTGAGGATACAAGGCTTCTCAGGCAGCTCGAATTGAGGGCGCCTTCATGTTTGTTCAGTCGTAGGTCTTCTCTAATGACTTTACGAAGAAAAATATTGGGCCTCCAAAGTACGTGGAATTCATCGAACTTTGACAGCCAATCAGACTGGCCGGGCACTTTTAGCGGAGACGTTATGGTTCGAAGTCAGGACGAGCAATCATGTTCCGGAGGCAGCGATACAAATAGTTTCATATTCAATGAGCGAAAGTTATTCATAAATCAATTTCAAAATTATTAATTTTTTTCATGGCTATTAGAAAAGGAATATTAGTAAAGGGAAGGGGGTTTTGATTACTATTTTGTAAATGTATACATTTTCTTTAATGTTACGGGACGTCACGGTAAAAAGCTACATTCATTTAGTTTTTAATCATAAATTTTGCTTGGAATTCAGATGCCAGAATTTTCGAATGAGGAAATTTTTCAAGTTCTGTGGCTATAGGCACAAATCGAAAAAATTATTATCATTGGTTTTTAAATTTAGAATTTTAACAATTTAAAGCTTCTAATTTTCATGAAATTTTCAAAGAGGTTTGCTTTATACGTTTTTTTATGAAAATATTTTAGCCAAATTTCTAGATCTCGCTTGCAGGAGTCGCGGTTTATATTCGCAGAATTAACTGCTGAAAACTATGCTAAAAATTTAACTTACGCAATAAAGAAAATTGCTGAAGTAATTCGCTGATGGACGCACGGATAGATTTAATTTGTTTTTGTTTTGTCCCAGACAACAGGAAAAAGATAGCCGTTGATAAAGGATAGCCCTAGCTTGTTATCAAGATAGACTCGCACGTTTATTTCGTCGGAGTAAGAGTAATGAAGTTCTAAATCTACATTTAAAACCATTTAATCTTTTTTCTCTTAGTCAAAAGTTGCAGTGAAAGAAAAAGAAGGAGCGGTAACTCGATATATAATATCCTTTTACCGGTATAAGGACATAAGAATCGTTTCAAGACTTAAATTTTCAAATTAAGATATATTATTAAAAATTCTAATGTACTGGAAAAAATGCGATTATATAACGTCTGAAAAATAAACACGTTCCACGTAGTGTTAATTCAAATCATAAATATTGATTGCCTGCTAATAATTCACGTACTATATGTGATACAATAACGTATACGAAGAATAACAACTCCTACTCGTATCTTTCGTTTCTTGCTGGTAGGTAAATGAGATTCTGTTGCCTTCAAGATTGACAAAGCGAAGAGTTTTTCTTTTTCTGGTCGTGTTTTTTCGATGGTTGTAATATAGCGAAGACGCCAATCTCGGTGAAAAGTTGGTATTCGAGACGCAATTTATGCAAGTGCGAAGAAACCGAGTTGGACGATCCCAACTTGTGGCCATTACATGGTGGCGATGCATCACTCTGTGTGACGGATCCACTCAGAATAAATCACACAGTGGGGCAATATTCACTTCGCCAGTTATTCGTTATCTGAAATTTACACTGATCCACTCATTCATAGCAATGTATGTACGTTGTACAATGAGCTTAGCCTATTTACATATTACTGACGTTACTGAGTGCAATCATCACACACTAATATTCAAGTGACGTGGACCAATTTCCATCACGCTCCAATTTAAGCAGTTTCAGGATTTCCAGGCCGTAAAAAAGTGCAACAGTGTTATATACTTGGTTGAGTTAAATTCCGAGCAGGATAAAAAATTCGCAAAATCCCAAAATATTGGCACTATTAATTGAGGTTAAAATCGATCAGGAAGCAGCCTGTTAATTACAGCGTTCAGATGGAACGTTCATTGCTCGCGCAAATACCGACAGCATGTGTGGTGAATGAGCGTACCGTTGTGGGTGATTGTAGGACATATTTCAATATTGTAAAGTCAAGCAAGTAGCAGTGAATTGTCTAATATTTCCTGTTATTTCACTTTTTGCTTTGTAAAAAGTGCTCTTAGTTTAAAAAAAAAATACAAAAATAACTTGCATGAACTAGTATGAAGAGGTGGCAAATAAACTAGATTGCCCTGACCGAAACAATATTTTTGTTTGAAGTAGGATTTTGTTCCCCAGCTGCAGCCGGCGGTGTTAAGCCCACTCAATCCCTCTCTAATCAAGATAGAAATGGAGAGGAAAAATATTGCATGAGATTTTTCGCGTGTTGTGAAAGTCCTTTCAATGCAAATTCTAATATATATTTGCAAATGAATTTAAAAATTTGAATCGGCGATATTGCCGTTAATAGAAAATTCATATCCGTATGGTTCTTTCAGAAGCCTGAAGATTAAAATTATGCATATTAGCATTTCAAAGAGACAGTCCATGTTGTTACTTATTGGAGAAACTGCGCTAAAGTCGCTGACTACCGCGTTTGTTCACTTTTTTTACTACCATTTAGAAAAAGATTTTATTTGATTTTAACCAAGTTTTTAATATATCAGAGCAGTTCAGATAGTAATATTTTTTCTCATCGCCAAATTAATAAAGATAATACCGGATACATGAGTCTGTGCCATGTATCCATTTATTGATTTAAAGTCTCTCGAAATAAATGAAACAACGAAGCGATCAGAAATACATGTGTTTCGTAAAAAAACGCAATTTAATATATGGCATAAATTTTGAATTTGTTGAGAAAACGATGCCACATCTCTTCTGGGAACTTTTGTCGAGTGCACGAATGATATTTGCATTTTATAAGCTATTCGATACGAAATTCCTCGCTGGAAAATAAGGATTTCATATTCATAATGTTTTCAAACATTCAAACAAGATTACTCACGAGTTTCTCGCATACGTCGTTAATTATTTGACATCGTGCACCGTACTGGACTAGTCAACAATAGCACCGGGAGTGAGAATGCAACTCCAACTCTAGCGTGAACAATTTAACTTCCTGGATGTAAAAAACAAGTGCAATTATTGACCTTCACAGAGCAAGGCCATTAAAAAGTTTAGCGATGATAAGTTAGCCACACATATATACATATACAGATTCTATAGAGCTGGAGTGACCTAGTTCAAATTATTAGTGATAACCTTTCACTGGCAGATTTCAACAGATTATATAATTATCATCGAATACAGGGACCAGCGCGTGCGTGCTACTCAAATATGATGTGAATGAGTGAATGATTGTTCGCCTTTGGTCGATGATAATAAATACGAGCCTTAGATACTTCTTTAATGGAAAAATATGTGATTCACTCAATCAATTATGACAAATTTTGCATTACCTGCCTCGCGTCTTTTGTTACATATATTCAGTTGAGCATCAGCGGACGACGGTGTTTCCTCATTCAAATTCTATTTCAGCATGGCGGAGGAAAAAGTGAGTAATTACCGAGCCGAAAATCTCGTTCAAAAAGTATTGCCTCTATACAGTGAAGTTGATCAATTGAAGACAAAATAATTTCTGAGATCTCTATTCTTAACACGAAGATTAAAACAAACGTAGCGTTTAAAAAGTGTTTCAATTGGATTTTACGTTTTGCAGGTCACAGTTTTACGGGCACACAAAATGCGTCGTATGATTTTTTAGACAATCTGGTTGCTTCATTTATCGCTCCACTGGCACTTCCTGATTTGTTCTGGGCCTATACTTTCAAAATTCGCTAAGTGAAAGTAAGTATTTACGTTCTATTTTCTTGTCTACGATTGGTGGATTTTGCTTGAAAGGCCGTCAATGATTGGCTGATGAACTTACGATCTCTTAACTGTTTTTAAAAGAGTGGCTTGAAAGGCCGTCAATGATTGGCTGATGAACTTACGATCTCTTAACTTTTTTTGAAAGTATGGGCCCAGGTCTAATGTTTCATGTACAGTATGTCTCATTGGATAGAACGACTTGAGCGTCCCTGGTAGCAGTGACCGTAGATTTGAGACTTAAATCGCTCCAATTAACAAAGTCTAATGGTCCCATGCTGGCCCAAGTTGGCAATTGAATATTGGCATCAATTCTAAAATGCCCCGTGGTATGTTTAAGTATTTTTAGAAAAAAAATTTTGCTCAGCCAGGTCATGTAGATCGCACGTTTTCTGTTTAGAGCCAACATTGTAAAACCATGTGCCTGCCACATTGTTGCATGCATTGTTAATGTATTCAAGCATGATACCAAAATAGTTTAACTCGCTGGCCTGTATTTCCAAAATACGTCATAGCCATTTTCTCTAATTACAGCCGTCGTGTGGAGTCTGCATTATGAATTCATAGCAAAGGCTTAACGTCAAACACAAGGTAAAATTAAATAAAATATGCATGTAATTCACGCGAAATTTCATTTAAGGCCTTGCTTTGGACATCAAAGGCCACATATCAAAGACATGGTGAAACCATGCAGGCTATAGTAGAATTTTGCATTTATTTTACTTCTTGGATTTTCAGCCTCCAACAATGGAGCCACAAGTCGGGCTCTAGGCGATGCCACGTCCATTTTAATTCACCATCGCGTGTATCTGATTAGCAGTTTTTTATACTCCAAATTTACAGTGAAAATAATAAATTATTTGTCACGGTAGTGGCCCAAGAACCGCCACAACAGCAGTGAATCAAAACTATTTTAATTAAGATAAGCGCAAAAGTTTTGATTGCGGGATTTTAAATGAGAGGCAATGCATATCGCATAGGTTATGCCGTTAAATTGCCCTGATGACCAGAAATTATGCTGTTTTAGTTACTAATAATTAGGTATTGTCCATCTGTTCCGCGAAAATTATCTTCCCAAAATAGTGAAACGATGACATACATGAAGCTTATCTACCTAGGCTACTTTCCTGCATCTTCTGCTAATACCTACAACATTTTTAACAGTAAGTGATTGGACTGAATGATTACTCAGTAACAGGTGACTTGTAGGATTTCTTCTTCATGAGATATTTTTAGTAAGTTATATTCTGTTTGTCGTGGTCGCTGGTTGACTAATATTTCAATGATGACAGCTGGCCTCTGAAATGTTTCACAATTGCCTACGTACAAGAAGTCATAAATAAAAACATAGGTAAACTAAAAATGCGTATCAATGTACCTACACATGCAGTGAGGATTGATGATATCATTTCAGAATAGCTTGGCGTCAGAAAAATAGATCCTGATTGGTGCATATACGGATCATTGTAATGAATTTCATCGGAAAACATAATGCAACAAAATTAATAACTCAAACATGCTATGCAATATCCTCCCTCGATCGCTCCGATCAGCTGTAAGAACCACCCGGGCTTCTCAGATTAATCAGCCTGTAAAATAATTACTTGCGTGCAATTTAAAATATTAGCGTCGCTTTGCGAAAGAATGTACCAGGATACAAAAACTTTTGAGCCACCTTCTTCAGGAAAGGGAAAGCACTTGTTCATTTTTCAACATTTTCTCCGCATCACCTATAAGTGAATAAAAGTTCTGACCAGCACGCGGATTGTTTATCGGGAGCGTCTGGGTCCAAAATCGACAATTTTGGTTTTTCCAGTTTTTAGCTTCATCTTAAAACTGGCATTCTGGCCTATCCAACGGTACTAAAACCATCTCTGTACGTTGATTTATCTGTTCACGACAGATCGCGAAAGGGTTAGGGGTGGTGGAGTTCTTTCACATTTAAGATAGGCGAAAATTCGTTGCCGAGCACTTAAATGGACGGTTTGAAGACGCTGCTCTTTAGGTACCCGGCTGCTGTCGTACGGGACAGTGCTCATGCAGTTGTTCCCACCATCCTTGACTGAATTTAAGCTCCAGTAACGTCTAGTCTTGTATCCTTGCCTCCTTGAATGCCTATTTCGATGCGCTCGGGACTTTGTCGTGCTCTACTAAACATTCACACTTATTGTCACAGCAAACCTATTTCCTCCTACATTCTTAAGGCTACAGCGATTAGAGATATACCGTTTGATTCGCAAATAAAAGATCTAGAGATTGTCGTAATTTTTTTTCAATTTCGTTAACGTTTTGAAAATATTTTGAAAAAAAAGGCGAAAATAAGGGGAAATCGAAAAATTTTAGAAATATTCCAAGAAATGCCCCTCTCACCCGCAAAAATTTGAATTTGAAAAAAGTTATCACCAATCGATTAGATATGGTCTTTACTCATCGAATGATATGCGTCTCGATGTTGTAGCTTGAAAATCCTATAGGAGGAGATAGTTTTCTATGGTACCCCCTTTTGTTCGTTTTCTAAGAATTTCACGTTTTCTTTGATTTTTTTTCGAAAAATTTACACGAACAAAAGTTTTAGATTTTTGTTTTACACATGTGTACCAAGTTTCAAAGTGATCCGTCCGTAAATAAAAGTTTTTCTGGGACCAAGACGCCCTTCTTATGACGTCGACAATTAAGATGTTTGTTATGAATTTGTTTTAATGATAATAAATTAGTAGCCAAATGATTATGTGCGAGCATATATGGCAATTTGGTGTGTCCCGGTGACCTAAACAATATCGGGATTTAAGCGAAATCATTTTCATTGCAGTTCCAGTTGGAAAAAGCATGAAAATTGATATGATGCTTGCGGTAAAGTTGGGCTTTAGTTAGATGTGGGATTTAAGAAAAATTGCTATCCTCTCATGAAAAAATTACAGGACCCATAAATAGATTTACAGGTATAGATGTAGCATCTTTGCTGAAAACTACAACAATTCTTTTTTCTGAACAAAACGAGAGCACACCCCATTAAGAGACGTCGACATTTGAAAAAAATGAAATAACGGATCACATCTTGGTAAATCGCCCTGAGAATTAAGAAACGAAAAGTAATATTGTCGCATTTGTATACCATCTGAAAAGTTGTTGACGAAATATGCTGTGGATCATCAGAATCCGAAGTGTCTCTGGGCGGTCTCTATTTCCAAAAGCCAAGAAAATAAGAAGCAGCAGAAGAAAATAAAATAAATCGCAAAATCTCAGCCGGTGCAAACTTGAGGGTCAGTGTACGTGTTATTGTACTTAAGGCCCGAGAACAGTAACAGTTGGTTCACCTCCAAATAAGATAGTTTAAAAGGAAACTTTTATGAGCAATGTCTTCAACGCACAAGTAAAAACGTTCTGAAAGAAAATTATTTTTTCCAAGTCCGCATTTGAAAGATTTTTTAATATAGTAGCACAATGGAATTCTTTCATTATTCTTTTACGAAAACCATCTAGGAATATACGAGGCACAAAATTCAAAAATGTGTATATATCATGGCAACTTTATAAAAATTTTGGCTTTCGATTGAATTTCGGTAAACCGGCTCATAGCACCGATTTACAGACTAGAGCCTTGCCTAATGAGCAGAACGCGTCGGCCTGCTAAGCCTCAGCTAATGAGCCTTGTTTTGATGAGCATTTGGTATCATGAAAACAGCTTTAATGAGCAGCAAACACACAAAAAAAACACCGTTGCAAAATGCTAGGCCACCAAAAGCGAGCAATCAAAATTTGTGCAGTTGGGTAGCGTCGATGTAATTCATTGCAGGTATCGTCAGCGCACCGATATCAATAACATTTTCTTGAATGATGTTACTGTCGCGGTGATGAATGATGTCGCGGATTTATATAATTTTTTCTATGATATGTTATCCGATAATTTAGATCAAGGGTAAAAGTTATGCGGACTTAAACACAATCGTAGCATGGATATGGAAAAAATTATAGCAATACTAATAAATAATAATCATTATTATATATCAACTTTCTTGACAACAATTGAAGAAAATTTTGAATTTTAATCATTATACGACCCTTAAAACCAAATTAATGATTAACCAGCACTGCAATTGTTCATTTGAGTAACAAAGTAATCTTTCAGGATTGTGAATGTAACAGTAAAAATTGTTTTCCCCAATTGCACCTGCATTAAAATAATGTAGGATCCAAATGGAAGCTTCGTTGCAGGTATTTTCCGATACTTCTTCAGAGAAGAGGAGAAGGAATTGGACGCGATGTGATGGTGCGAGATTGTTAATCAAGAGCTTCGTTGGCTGACGGCACCCGTGACAGCTACGCGCTGCGAATAAGCGAAGTCGAATAAGCGAAGCCAGCACCAGGTGAGGTATGTTCACAATTAGCAGAGCTGGGCAGCGCTACTTGGAAATGTAGCGGCGCTACCGCTACCGCTACATGCTCTAAATGTAGCGGGCGCTACCGCTACCGCTACACCCGTCTCTTATACACATCTAGATGTGTATAAGAGACAGAATTAAAATAATGTAGGATCCAAATGGAAGCTTCGTTGCAGGTATTTTCCGATACTTCTTCAGAGAAGAGGAGAAGGAATTGGACGCGATGTGATGGTGCGAGATTGTTAATCAAGAGCTTCGTTGGCTGACGGCACCCGTGACAGCTACGCGCTGCGAATAAGCGAAGTCGAATAAGCGAAGCCAGCACCAGGTGAGGTATGTTCACAATTATCAATTAGGGATGTTACGGTAATGCAAATTATTTTAAGCCAGAAAGTAAGCCGATGTCGTAATTGTACTTTAAATAATTTTAATCGAATTAACGTTCGAATACTACTGTGAAGGGAGGGTTATTTCATTTTATATTGTTGTGTATTCATTGAAAATTTGTGGTAGAGAAATTAATCAATAGCCTAGAAAAATTGTTTATATTCTTGGGTACAGCTTCAGTTTCATTCAGTGAAATACTTGATCTATACAACAATCTAAATCCAACGTAACTTGAATCTCTTACACTAGTTAAATTTTCATTTTCATGTACGTGAGAATAGTCGGTTAAATTGACGAGTGCCGAATAAATTAACTACGTTCCAAAACTTACAAGCCGCTCATAATCTTGAGTTAACCAGGAATTTAAAAGCAAAGAAAATACCACAAAAATTCACCATATCTTTATAAGAGAAAACGTTTCGGAGTCCAGCTCCATCGTCAGTTCAAACCACAAAATTCTGTTCAGAAAAAGTTCAGTCCTAGAAACACAAATAAATCAATTAGTAAAGTAAATGCACTAAAAATAAATAGATAAGACATGAAAATAATGCTAGTAAACGTAAACGGCCTATCTATTTACTATTTCAAGAGGAAAGGAGCTAAAAGCGGCATTCAGACTAGGCTTCTGTTTGAATATATACAGGGATTCTAAAATTCGTAGATCACTAACACCGGATGCGGAAGCTAGAATTTTGAAATCACTATCAGATACAGAGGTGTTGCACTGCTCGGCATGAACACGTACAGCA
>NW_025942592.1:98659-100689 GCF_000764305.2 Hyalella azteca
TGCTGTACGTGTTCATGCCGAGCAGTGCAACACCTCTGTATCTGATAGTGATTTCAAAATTCTAGCTTCCGCATCCGGTGTTAGTGATCTACGAATTTTAGAATCCCTGTATATATTCAAACAGAAGCCTAGTCTGAATGCCGCTTTTAGCTCCTTTCCTCTTGAAATAGTAAATAGATAGGCCGTTTACGTTTACTAGCATTATTTTCATGTCTTATCTATTTATTTTTAGTGCATTTACTTTACTAATTGATTTATTTGTGTTTCTAGGACTGAACTTTTTCTGAACAGAATTTTGTGGTTTGAACTGACGATGGGGCTGGACTCCGAAACGTTTTCTCTTATAAAGATATGGTTAATTTTTGTGGTATTTTCTTTGCTTTTAAATTCCTGGTTAACTTGCGATTCAAGCAAACAAGTGATTTTAATACTAATCTTGAGTTGCAACGGGATTGGGCTTTGAAAGGTACATGTATTTTTGATGAACGATGAGTTCTAAAATTTCCTTGATGATCATCAGTCAGGTGCCGCGAAAAAAATGTGTAATTAGACAGCTTAGGAGTTTCAACACAGATTCTGAAAGCTCACAAAAGCCCTGAGGACAGATGGCTTAATTGTTCATATAATAAGAGAGTGTTGCTCTAGTCAAACTTCTCATTGTAACGTAAACAAAAGAAGTATTTTTTTCTGAAAATATGCTACTACATATTGGAAGATGCCAGTGACCTTGTGTATATAAAATTTTTGTTAATTTTTCTACATTAGGCGTTTTCAATCTATTTTGCTGACAACAAAACAAAATAAAATTTTGATATTTAAAAAAACGAAAATTTAATGCCTTACTTAGGAAAGTCCTCGTGGTTTAATTTAAAATCAGTTAATACGTGTACGATTCACTTTTTTCGCAAAAAGGAAGGTATGCGAATTCACTTTATTTGCAAGCGATATTGCGTATCATGTCTAAAACGATGCAAGCCATGTTCATGTGACGTGACCATAAGCAGCGGCGTAGCCGACTTCTGCCGGTCGCGCCTTAGTCTTCACTTGTGTTGTTGAAGTCCGACGTGTGCCGTCCTGCCATCCGACGTGTGCCGTCCTGCCATCCGACGTGTGCCGTCCTGCCATGCGACGTCTGTCGTACGACCTCTGGAGTCAGCTAGTAGCGTGGGACCTGCCCTGGGATTAGCGTGCGCCCTTGATAGTGAAGGTGAGCCATATGAGTTGTCGCAGTTCTTGGCTCATGATCGGGGCGTACGTGCTGCTGTCCTGAGTAATCCTAAAAGAACCTTACATCCGCTAAAACCTGTAACTAATAACGTATAACTATAACTGATAACTTATAACTATAATTTAAAACTATAATTGGTAACTTATAGTTATAACTTATAACTGATAACTTATAACTATTCCCTTATAACTATAACGATAACTGTATCTAACTTATAACTGAAATTGAATTCCTCTTGTGCACCCACAGATTCACGATCGTCTGTGGCTGGGAGGGTACGCTGTGAGAAGTTCCTACCAACCGTAGCCTGAGCTATAAGTTTCGCCTACTTCTTTGTGCCAGTTACCTATTTCAATAAATATATTGAATTTGTGACATAGTCACTATATATTGTCTCCACCCCTTCGTTTTTGTTATATCATATCATTTGACTTACCAAACGTGATCGTGCACATACATCGACCCCGTTCTATGAGCGGGAGATGGTCATGGTTCGCTCAGATATCAGCGTCTGGCGATGACCGTCCGTAGGAAGCAATTGACCAGCTGCTTATTTCGGTTATTAAGAAATAATAAATCGGACTTTATTTTTATATAGAGTTTCAACAGTTTTTCAAGTTTTCTAAAAACTTCCTTTTCAATTACACTTAGGCGTCGAATAATGATTCTGGATAAAAAAGACACGATCGCAGTTCTGAAATAAAAATCCATATATTCTAACGTTTCGGCTATCTACACTTTAGCCATCATCAGAGTAAATAAGATGATAATCTGGAAAGAATAGAAATTCAGATAAGAATAC
>NW_025942592.1:100793-105241 GCF_000764305.2 Hyalella azteca
ATTCTTATCTGAATTTCTATTCTTTCCAGATTATCATCTTATTTACTCTGATGATGGCTAAAGTGTAGATAGCCGAAACGTTAGAATATATGGATTTTTATTTCAGAACTGCGATCGTGTCTTTTTTATCCAGAATCATTATTCGACGCCTAAGTGTAATTGAAAAGGAAGTTTTTAGAAAACTTGAAAAACTGTTGAAACTCTATATTTCGGTTATTTTAAACAGATTCGGTCCATCGGGCAATCCGCTAACGAAAAAAATGTAACTCAGTCCTCACTGCAGTGAGTGACAAAAACGCATTTTCTCGTCGACGAAAACTTGAGGTCACGGACGGACGGACGGACAGACAGACAGACGGACATGGCGAGCACAATAGTGTATTTTTCCATAAATGAGAAAATGCGCTAAAAAGCTTCTAAATAGCAGCGGAATGCAACAGATGGCAGATTCACGCCTGATTCACTTCAAATGCCCTTCAATAGCCTTCGAGGCGACCCAAAATGTAACCTGAATTTCGTCTGGGATGATGAGTATGTTCTAAATATTATGAAATAGTTTGTTCTATTTAATTCAGTTTGTTCTATTTAATGGTAATGTAAAATACAATTTACTTAAAAGTATCCTAGCACTTTATTTTAAATAGTTCATTTCGTTGTGGCAGAAATGCTATAATTGCACTACTTTACTATACAGTTTAACGAGCTGTGTTAGGTGAAAATTTATTGAGAGTAGATTTAAAAATCGGCTGTCTCCTAATTGTATTCATTCATAAACTATCGTTATCGTCTTGGCTTCCTAATTATATTCTTATTTTGGTTTAGTTTATTTATGATTTGAGGAAAAGTGATTGATTTATTTCATACATCAATAAATAATATTCACCTGGAATCATTCATTGACTTAGATGTTGAAAACTCATGAGGGTAACATGGGTAATTAAGGGGACCGGCTACCCTAAAATTTTCAATTTTGGCGTTTTTCGGTTTTTGTGCTCATCTGAAAGCTGGAATTCTGCTCTTTCCAATGGTACCACTGCCATCGCTGTACGTCAATATTTACGTTCATGACGTCTCTTTAAAGGGAAGCGGGTGGGAGAGTTCTTCAAGTAATTAGATATAAAGTAATTAGCTGCTGAAATCTTTGAATATAGTTTTTACTTGAGTTGTGCTGCAGTTACATGCTTAGTCTCATCTTAAAGCTGACATTCTGAGCTTTCCAACGATACTACTGCGATCCATGTACGGCAATATTGACGCAGACGACCGGGCTTTAATTGGGGGCGGGAGGTGGAGTTCCTTCACTAAATAGACCTAAGAAAATTAAAGCGGCAAGACTACATATCTTGGTGTATCTGGCATCTGAGCTCAGTTACCCTCCTAACATTGTATGTAGAGGTGCGCTACAATTTGCTGCTAGCATCCTTGAGTGGATTAAGCTACAGAAGCCTGTAGTTTGGTATCCATGCTACATTGAGTGCCTATTTCGAGGCGCACGGGACTTTGTCGCGCCGTCCTGAAAGGTTCAACTTATTGTCACGGAAAACCTATCTCCTCCTACAGTTTTCAAGCTACAGCAATGAGAAAAAATGAGAAAAATGGGATAAAACGCTCATAAAAAAAACTAAGGGGAAAATGAGAAAAGTGATCATCAAATTTTTAGGTATGGTCCTTACGAATCGAATGATACGCGTCTCGATGTTGTAGGATGATATTTGCAGGAGGAGATAGATTTTCTATAGTACCCCTTTTTAGCCGTTTTCTATGAATTTCACGTTTTCTATCAATTTTTTCGAAAAATTCATAGAAGCAAAATGTTCTTATTTTTACATTTTACGTATGTATGTGAAGTTTCATGATGATCGGATAATAACTGTAGAAGTTTTTCCGGAGGGTAGCCGGTCCCCTTAATATATTCACCAGAATTTGCCCTGCATTTGCGGAGTTTTCTTTGATAATAGTAATACTTTTCAGCTTAATATAAGAAATCCGACTGAATTCCAACTTTAAATCTGAACAATTTCTTCCCTTAAGGACAAAAGTCTGCAAAATTCCTTTCCTGGCCTCGATTCATTCAGAAAGAAAGATGAACACGACGAACCGACTAAAAATAGTCGATAATAATAGAATCCCTTAATGAATCAAATCACAATATTTGAAATATAATATTTGATATGTTTTAAGGACGACCGAGCATACACTAATGATATAATGTAAAATGCATTAGTTTCATGTGTTTCTGTAAAACATCAGGAGCATGATAATGAGCATGAGCTTATATTTCTAAGTTTTAATTTGTCATGAAGATGTTTGTATCACCCAAAATTTCATGGCTTTCATGAATGTGTTCATTAGACATAAAAGGTTTTTTCTGCATGCGGCAATATAGGGTCGTTACAGTTAGTACTTGGCAGCTGAAAATTTAGGGCAAAGTGAACGTCAGATCATTAATCTTGCTCCCGAGTTCGCCATGAGAGCTTCACTTAGCGTAATCACGCGATAATTCGCTAGCTTTCAGTTCCATTTCGTTTCATGGGATCATTTAGGCACAGTTAGTAGAATCTGTCATGGCCTGAAGTGTCTAGCCTCATAGTGTTCCACTATCTCTAATAGATACATCTTAGTAATTCCACAATTGACTACATCCTTTAAGTTGAACGTAATAAAGACCTATAGATATACATTTTTGAATATACTGCACGCATATGCAAATGTTTACAGTCGCACGTGCAATATGTTAAATTATGAAAGGACTTATGTATCTCAAGAGCTCTAAAATGTGTCTCAAGATGGACATAAAATGTTTCTTGAATTGAGAAATTTCGTCATGGCAGCTTTTGATATTTCTGAACTTCATGTCTTGGACACGGGATAATCCTGACGGAATCTCATGCCAATATACAAGCGCGTCCCTCAAAGACACGAGTCCTGTGATGTTGCAGCCAATAATATCTTGGTATTGGTTCTGTTGTCAGACTTACAGAGTATTTTGTCCGAAGTATTTTGTGAATATTATAAGCATTTACTTTATTCTTGATTAATTCTGTAGCCGTCCTCCGATGTCGCATATCATTACTTTTACACCACGACTTCTTAGGCAATTTCTGTTATTATTAAAAATATTTCCACTCAAACTTATTAAACTTTATACATACATATATGATTTATTTATCGGTTATTACTAGCACTTCGTTGTTAGATATGAATCATCTTCATAGAGATCGTTTGAAACTGATCACATCATTATAGGTTCGTTTTTTAGCAACTTGTGCCTTACTGCTGGTGTTACTGTCGTTAAATTAGTTAATACATGAGTGTTGGTAATACTTATGAATACCGTGTGATAATATTTGCAGTGATATTGTTCTGGTCATGTAGCAACATTTCATCTTATTTATATTAATGATCTTTTTTATGTAAAAATCTTCTAACAGTTCAGTTATACGAACATTTGAACAGTTCAGTTATACGACAGTGCTACTTGCCAGGTTATTCTTTATTTCCAAAGCATCTTGGTTTTACATCAGTGTCTTCATTGTTAATTGAGTTCTGAAAATACACTTCTAATGTCCCTGTTCGGTTAAAGCTCGCAAGCTTTGGTCGGCCTATAGCGCTGAAGCAAGATCATCCGTATATCACCGAAGCGCTTACCATTCGAACTATAAACACAATCAATACTGAACATGCAATGTAGCAGCCTTCACCTAGATAACTGAAGCAAAGCACTAAAATAAGTTATATAGTGAACCTCTGCGACGCAGTGGGCAAGCGACGATGACAGCGATGCTTGCAGTTCACCACGAGACCATATTAAAAACAATTACAATTACATCATGAGTTCACTCAGTTCACACGTGTTATGTTCATATGCATGACGCCCTCCACTACAATAAAGGTATTCGGTAAGTGTAGCCTATTTGGTAATTTCGATCAATTATAATGATGCTGTTCATAAATCTTAATTTTTTCATTTATTTTTTCCTCATCGTTTATGCCGTTTGTATTTTTTGCAAAACGTAGGAAAAATGGACTCGGAGTTAGGGTTAAGGCGGTGCATGTTAGAACATAGTCCTAAAACTGTTTAATCACCCCGAGTCTGTTGCACATCAAGAACACAATTATTACGTAAATGTTGACTTTAACATTAAACTGTAACAAAAGTGAAAAAATTATACATATAATTTCAGCGTAATCAAAGATCTCTGAAAATTCATCAGTATGACAGAGTTGATTAATGGGAGATGATAAATGAGCTGACAACATTGTTAGGGTTTTAATTGAAGACATTTTTTGAAATTTTAGGTTTAGAGACGATCTTACTGTTCACGTCCGCACTCTAGGAACGCTGCTCTAGTTATTGTTTGGTGCGGAGACGTGACGGAGGTACGTGTCTTGTACTAGTGAAGGATTTTAAGTGTGACTATCGTGTATATATTATTGTGAATAGATTT
>NW_025942593.1:0-341 GCF_000764305.2 Hyalella azteca
TGGGTTCATGCAAGACTGACGATAAGTTTGAGCGTGTGGACGCTCTTCAGTCTTCCGTCAAAATCGGTCAAACCTGGCATGACATGCAAGACTGGCGATAAGTTTGAGCGTGTGGACGGGACTTTAGTCTTGGTGTCGAGTTCTTTCAGCAATCAGAATTTTTTGCAGTCAGAGGCAACGAGTGTTATCGGTGTTCGGAAGTTGGTCTCAAGTGTGCCACAAGGAAGCGGTGTGCCACAAAGAAGCGTTTTTGGGCCTATTTTGTTCGTTGCTTTTATAAATGATCTGCCAGATGTCGTGTCCAGCGTGTGCTCCATGTATGCCAACGACACAAAAGTTTA
>NW_025942594.1:0-557 GCF_000764305.2 Hyalella azteca
ATCTGTTTCACGATCACCACGCAGGCCTTCTCGCTCAGCACGAAGTCGTCGTTGATTACGCGCTCGAACAGCTCCCCCCCGTCCACGCTGTGTATGCGTTAGAAATTCGTTAAAATTCGTGAGAAATTCGTGATAAATTCGTGAGAAATTCATTAGAAATTTTCGAGAAATTCAGGAGAAATTCATGAGAAATTCGTTGGAAATTCGTGAGAAATTCTAGTGATAAATTCTTTAGAAATTCGTGAGAAATTCATTAGACTTCAGGAGAAATTCATGAGAAATTGATTACAAATTCGTTTAAAATTCATTAGAAATTGAATAGAAATTCACTGAAAATTCATTAGATATTAGTGAAAAATTCAAGAAATTTATGGTAAGTTCATTTGAAATTCATTAGAATTCAGAAAAAATTCATGATGAATTGATTAGAAATTCAAATTTAAGTAATTTACTTAAGTAATTAGAAATTCATTTTTACTGTAGCGTATTATGAAATGGGGTGAAGTTGGAAATTCATTTTTAATTTGAATTATTTGCATCTCTAGCATGACTCACAT
>NW_025942595.1:0-578 GCF_000764305.2 Hyalella azteca
CCTCAGATTTTAAAGAAATTATTCAATTGCCGCTTAAGAACAGCACTGAAAAGATACTCATGTCCTTAAGTTATTTTCCACTCTTGCGTATTAAATTTGGCGAATTTTTCTTGAGAATTCTTGTTGCATTATATAAGCAAAATTTTATAAGCAACAAATAGTAAATGTTACTTATTAAATTATTGTAATTTTTCGATGACTCATTGCATTTTATAAGCAAAAAAAAAAGTAAAAGTCTTCTTGAGAATTCTTGTTGCATTTCAAAAGCAAAATTGCAGTAAATTTTATTTACAAAATAATTGTAATTTTACGGTGACTTGTGAGATCGCACTGAGATCACACTATAGGTTTAAATAGTTTTAAATTAATAGCTTGATTAATAGTTAAGTTATTATTGTAAATAGCTAAATAGAATTAAAATTATTGTAAATAGCTAAATAGAATTAAAATTATCATATTCTGAATGAGTTCAAATAACGTTTATGCAGGTTAGCCTTTGGTTTTGAATAGCATACAGGATAGTTTAGACCATACAGCAGACGTGGTAAAAGGAGAGGGACATAGAGGGGGAAATAAGT
>NW_025942596.1:0-617 GCF_000764305.2 Hyalella azteca
TTACATCAAGCACTAGAAATTGCCGTTAGTTAATTAAATTACCTAAACGGTAGTAGGGATACCGTTCGAACTAAATAGAGGCCTATGTGTGCAGATTGCAGAAGGAACGTTTCGACCGGTATCGCGGTATAACTCGCGAATGAAGGCGAAATGGATAAAATTTTAGCGAGCTCAATACCACCGTAGGTCCTAATGAATACGTGTTCAAGTTAATAAAACTAAGTAAAAGAAAAATTTGCGTAACGTTTGTAAAGTGTTCAATTGTACTAAAGGCCCTGATAAGTTCACCCCTACTTAAAAAAAATTTCAATGATAATCATCACCAATTTGTGTCATAATGAACTGCATATTCATTTCACTGTCATCGTGGAATGCAACCAATTTATAGTAGGCATAGTCCGCATAGATCACAACCTTTCTGCTGCCTAATTTTGTTCAAGTTACTTATTCTTAAACATATATGCCTCGTTATCAAAAACGCACTGACACTTCAACTGGCTTCAAACCTTTGCTTGTAAATACATATGTATAGTTTACTCACAAATGGTCGGTTGCTTATTTAATGAAATGAGAATTTAGTAGTGGATTGAACATGAACGCCGAAAAATGCTATGTCA
>NW_025942597.1:0-22683 GCF_000764305.2 Hyalella azteca
GAAGTGTGCTGGACGTTCCAGATTTTTGGGTCCTGCTTTCCAAATTGCTATGTTTACCAGTTAATATATTACCCCTCTGGATTTCCACACTGTTTTAGAGCAAGGTCAACTATCAACTTTGACATGTTTTTCGATGTTCTCACTGGGAGTCTGGGAGTCTGGGTGACATGCACTGTCTCTCTTTGGATCTTGACATTTTCCAGCCAGATGTTGAATTCAGTCGGAATATACCGCGTTTACCCTAATATGTAGAAAAATTCCAATCCTGCAGAGACAGACAGTCACCCACTGTGCAGAGAGTGGATGAATATTGCAGGATCTTTGGCGACGCTTCAGTAGCCAAATTTTCGCCTTCAGAAGATCTTGCCGACATATTTAGATTGAAATTCTTGCATTTAATATATTTCTCAGAGAAGTTCCTAATGAGCTCAGTTTACCAATTTTCATTGCAGTGGAAGGTGGTGTAACTGTAACGCGGTGGTAGGGTTGGTTTTTCGATACATTTTCTTATATTGACATGAGAATATATTACCTATACAGAATTCCACACTGCCTTTGGAATTCCACACTGGACTTGTCATTGTGATTTATTTGTACCTAATCAATTTTACAAGTTTGTATGGCACAGCACTTGACAATTTCTCAGGACACAAACGCACAATTATTAAAAACCACAAACTTCTGCCCGCTTTTACCTGAATTTTCATTAATTCTGTCATTTCTGTGTTTCTGCCAATATTCTGGAAGCTGGATTCAGTGGATTGGATGCACCTTGCAGGCTTGCAGTGCACCATACCTAATTATAATAGGTAACAAGCAATATATTTTTTCAGAAACCAGTTTATTTTTAATAAATTCCTTTATCTAGGCCTAGTTCAAATTTCAAAATTTTATTCAATATCTATTCAAGATAATGCTAGATTGCTGGTATGTATCCATCATAATCAATACCATACTTGACTGTAGAGTGTAGACTGATCTCATTATTCTCATAGACTCATAGTCATAGCCCCATAGGACTTGAATACCTACTCAGCTACTGTACTGTAAAGGACAAACCAGAGATTTTTTAGAACCAGTTCATTTTTAATTTCCTTATTATTTACTCAAGTCTTACTGTCTTAAACCAATTTCTCATGTATGATAATGCTGGTATCCAATCTATCCATGATACTTTACTGGTCTACTTAGCTAGCCTAGCTATAGGACTCAAAAATGAACTTGAGAGAGAGTCTAAAAAAACTCTCTGCTTTGCCCTGAGTAAACTGTAACCTAGTCACCGAAGACTGCACAAGACCAGTACTCCAGTAGACTGCTGTGAAGTCTGTCTCATCCCCACCCCACTAATCACATTCCACGAAATCCTTATGTCGTATCCTATCTAGTCTGAAATTTATAAGGTACCAATTGAAGTTTCACTAATCAAAATACATATTTTTCATAAGATGAACCACCAGTAACAACAGTTAACAACGTACGAACTAACTACTCCGCGGTACTAGAAGCCACACTTGACTGTGACTTGAGCCTCTCATCTCTCCTATGGGTAGTAACATCAACGCAAATAGGCAGTAAAAATGGCTGCCAAAATGCGTAGACTCGCAAAAAACTCTACGGACGAAAAATAAGTTAGAAATTAAAATACAGTTATGCGTTATACTTTTAAAATGCAATATTTTTACAAATTTTGTATGACTGACAAAACTTTTATTATGAAATTGTTACAGGAACTAGTTCTCGAGTCGCAGTGACGTCACAACCGCAAGGCGGTTGGCGAAAAGATTGAAACTCCGAAAAACAACGTAAACCCGTAGATTTTCTGTTTCTGTTATACTTTCAAAGGTTTGTCTTGAAACATACGAAATAATTCCCTCCAAGTCGCTAAAAGTTATTTGCATAATTAGCATCCACAAAATATACCTCCTTAGTAATGATTCGCGATTTGCGTTCAGCTCAACCTCTACTAAATTGTGTAGGGAATAAACATTTTAATAATTTGAAACGACTAAGGGCATGTGCAGTTAAAACTATATTAAGGAATAAGATGACTGATACATTACCTAGCGAGAGTTCGTTAATACGACTGAATAGATGCTACCTTCATTCATATGCATCTTATGATGCGATTTGCAGGACAAGGCAGAAATACAAAATATAATTTACACTCGAGTAGCAAAAAATCCAAGAAGTTATTAAACGAACTAGCGGTTTCAGCGTTTACTATGCTTTAGGCATGTCGCCGATTCTTAACATCGCAGAACATTCACTGCATTTTGCAGTCTTGAACTCGCAACTCACTGCTACAAATACTGCTGTTTGACCGCCCGGCCTCCTTGCCAATTATGACCAGAAACTGTCGCACAGAGCTTTGATCGAACCCGCGCCTGTCTTGGTACTCTGAACTGTAACCACTGGGCCACCCTGCCACCACTAGTACTAGGCCCCCCTGCCCAGTTATTTTATTGGTTTAATTCCCTCGTTTGAGTGTAATTTTAATGTCACTTGAAAACTGCGTTTTCATTCATCATTTACTGAACTCAAGAAAATGTACGAATTATTATTCAAAATTATGGCAAAACTTTGTATCTACGCGATTGCACGTCAAGCTATCAACTACAGGGAACATAGTAGAACACACTTTTGAATTTCAAACATTATATTGAGAAATCTGAAGTCACTTGAAAGAGGCCAGATATCACTACCTACGAAACAAGTACACTTCACAAAAAAAATATTCGACGAGGCACAATTTATAGTATTTCAGTATAACTGAATTTAAAACGCTAAACAGGAAGACGTTGAAAATTTTGAATGCTAATAGCCAAGCCGACCAGCGAAACGGGCAGGTTATCAAACCTCAAAAAAGGGAACACAAAATTGATTGCTGGAAGATGTTAGCTAATATTTTTGTTGAAATTCTGCATTTTGTCACAAAAACTATCATTTATCGAGTGAAAAAATACCTAAATTCTATTCTTGCTATCACAGAAAATGCTGTCTCTATATATTAAAAAATTGTACTTGATATTCCAATTCAGGACTGAATAACCAAGCAAAAGATAAATCAAGAGATAGTATGAATGGGGGGCAAAATGTTTACAGGAACAAAGAAACAAAATCCAACAACACGAAGCATGAGCTATCATGCATGAACAAGGCAATTAAATAGCCCCAATTAAATAGCCCCACACTTAACTTGTTCACTAAGGTTCAAACATTATAAAGGCTTAAGATTGTTTTCAGCAAACTATGACAATTTTTGTAATTAGATGAGCCAGTAATTAAACTGAAATCATGCGTCGTAAAATATAGCAGTTACAATTCAGATATTGATATTATAAAACATAAGCAATAAGAAATATATAATAATGATACATGGTATATGATTTATAATTGAAGTGAAACTAGAGTGCTATATATAACATGAGTATAGATGTTTTCAAATACATCGTAGATTGATGTACAATGGCACCAACGATGCCCGCATGTAAAAATATAATCTACTTTGATTAAATGGAATTATGAAAGCTAGGCGTAAAACTTGAGCATGCACAACAAAGGAAAGACTTTAACGGCCGGTAGTCAAGGCGACGATTTGTCCCGACACAAATGTCAGAATGTACAGTAAGTTCAACGCAATCATCCATATAGGAAATTCGTCTTATCAGTAACCATATACAGCACCGACGTTAGCTTGTTGACGTAAAAGGAAAATTTTTAATATGAATCATATAACGCTCTTTCAGAAACGTTTCATACTCCTATCCCATATTTGACAAGATTGTTGGTCCAATACAAGATTGTTGGACAACTCCAATACGGAGCTAGATTGACGGTTGAAGTGTGAGATCAAGTCTCGGGTGTAGTACAACATTGTTGAAACGCGTTTAAATCAATAAGTGTTCTTAAAACTCAATGTCTTGCATCTGGCACTAGAGCATGGCACTAAATGTTTGTACTTGAAATAAAAAAAGTCTTGATACGGAACTTGAGCACCGCTCAAGTGGCACATTATAAGACAACGATTTTTTGCAAACAATGCGGAGCATAGATTGCGGCGAAACACTGAATAAAGATGACGTCTTCCAATACATTCTGTACTGAAGTCCAGTACAATCCAGTCTGTTCAGTAAATTCTGTACTGGAATCAATGCGCGCTGGAATCAATGTCCGCTGGAATCAATGCGCGCTGTACAGTCAACTTTGCAGCCCAGCCAATGAAAACAATATCTTATTTGTGTCCTCGTTTGTAACAAAAGTAACACCAATATTGATGCAAGACACAAGTCATGTTGGCTAGCAATTAATGTTGGTTACGGTCAACGAGGTCCCAATTGCGAGCGGGACAGTATGAAGCGATCGAGGCTTATAACTTAAAGGACCAGTGATAAATGCAGAAGATGTTGCTGTCCACATAGAGAACGCCAAGACATAAAGCGCTCTAACGTTACAGTTTAGAAGACCAGAGATAGAAGCAGCAGATGTTGCTGTTTAAATGGTGAGTGCGAAGACATAAGGCGCTCTAACGTTACAGTTTAAAAGACCAGAGATAGAAGTAGCAGCTGTTGCTGTTCAAATGGATGGAGCGCGAAGACATAAGGCGCTCTAACGTTACAGTTTAAAAGACCAGAGATAGAAGCAGCAGATGTTGATGAAAGCTGAGAAGAAAGTATCAATCCTGGCATCGCTGGGAGGAGGCACTTCGCTCTTCAGCTCCTTACGAACGCAGCGAAACCTCTGCACACAGAAAGTCTAATTGGATTGATCGTTTCAAACTTATAAATCACTAGCATTATTCTATTCTGGTTCCTACGCTGATCACCAATCCTTAGTTTATTTCCTGGCAAAGTGGAAGTATGCTTTGTTTTACTGCAAGTCAACAAGGCTGAGTATTTCATTAAAATTTAATTAGCTCCGTCAATCAATCACACCACAAGACGTCTTCATGAATCAGTTTCTCTTTTCAGAGAAACTATTCTCTAGTCTACACCCTCATTGATTCATTGAAGATTGTATAAAATAGGAACAAATTTTTATTCATCTATCTTCTTTATATGAATCATTTTTCACATCAAAAAGACACATAATACCATGAAAGTTCGTTTGAATAGCAATATCTATTGATTAACGAGAAGATGCTCCTGGCATGAAGTTTAATGAACAAGAATCACGCACCGTGTTACACGGCATCCGCAGGTTGGTGGAGATGACGATGATAGCGTCGGGACAGTTTGGGCTCATCACCGCGACGTGTTCCTCGTTGCCGTCAGAGGATGTCACGTTTCTAAGATAAATTTCATATATTGATCAGAAACGATTATTATAGAAAATTAAAATATATCTGTTTTTCCTTACAGCCCCGCAGTCACCAAAAATATCATATGCCTCCATGCCCTCAGTCAAAAGGCAATAAAATGGTCCCAATGAAGGGAAAATAATACATCTGTTTTTCCTTACAGCCCTGCAGTCACCAAGAATATCATATGCCTCCATGCACTCAGTCAAAAGGTAATAAAATGGTCCCAACGAAGGGGAAATGTAAGTAAATGCAAGCCTCTACGGTGCACAACTGACCTGACGTTGTGCTGATACTTGTGGTGCAGCATCTTGACGAGCTCTTGATGCCAGCGCAAAGGCTGCCTTACAAAGGCACTCAATCTCGGGTCAACTTCCTCGACAGGCTGCACCTCCACCAGACGCAGCAGCTCTTCCACCTCGCTGAATGTCACTCCACTACCTCCGCTACGGTTCACGCCGCTTCCCTAGACATACGAATTATAGGCTGAAATTTTTCAGGATACTTCCACAACCACAATTTTTGCCAAATGGCCACATTTTTGTAGAAGGCCACCTTTTTTTGTAAAATAGCCATAATTTGGGTAAAAAAACAACAGTTTTTTGTATAATGGCCATAATTTTAATAAAATGTCCAAAATTTTAGTTAAACAACACAATCTTTTACGAAACGCGAACAAATTAGCCTTGTCCTAATCCCTTAGTGCAAATGTAATGTTTAATAATCTAGCCGAATTTTCTGGTGTTTGAAAGCAGTTTGAATAATTTGAGATCAATTCACACTGAATCAACCTAATATAGTAATTCAAGAACCAATCTTACCTTCTGCCGGTCGTCCTCTGTGTGGGGGCTCGTGAGTCGCTTCCAGAGGATGTCGCGTCTACAAGAAATATTATTTTTCAAGTTTCGAAATATGACCTGTGATGATAATCTATACCTGATGAACCTTCATCATATATATACAGGATATAGTCTTAAAATACAATACGAACATGCATAATAATCAGATTTTTAAACTGAAATGTATATTTTCAATCAGGATCATGAGTGGCTTTAGCGAATGCATTCAGTATTAAATTCAAACAAAAATGGCCGCGGTACCGCAAGACAGTTGGGAAGCAAGTCTTCACAGTCTTGAAATTTCGGCTGAAATTGTACATCTGATTTTTGGGCAATGATCCCAATAAATAAAAAATCCTTCAATTTAATTTCCAGTTGTGCGACAGTTGTTGGGCTATGGCCACAATATATTAGAAACATTTTAATATCACGTCCGGCTGTGCTACTGTTGTTGGGCAATAATCACGATGTCTAGTACTACACTTCAGCAAACTGCAGAACTACACTTCAGCATACTGTATATCTTAAAATAATCTCTCCTTCATGAATGAACAGCTCTGAGACTGTAGCAGGGGCGTAACAGATGGTCTTGCTACATGTCTATTTCCCCTCATCTTTTAAGTTAGCAGGTAATGGCATTACCTGCAGTGTATTTTGGCGAGCGTGAAGACGGACTTAATTCTGGTGACGGCTTCCCTGGCCTGCGTGAGCAACATCTGCTCCATGGTCACCTCGTACGGGGAGTAGTAGCCCAGGTAGTTCACGGTCTCCTCCCTGAATATGCAGAATTTATATTTTAAAATTGAAACCTGACAAATTTCGAAGCAGTAGCATGCAAACAACGTCAGAGAAACAGCGAGACGAAGCAGCGTACTAAGTGATTTCCTAAGAAATACACCGTACCTGTGCGATGAGAAACATTAGTTGGAAATGTTAGCTTAAAACGGGTTAGAACTTTAGTAAAACCGAAAATTTTTACCTAAAGTCATCGATTTGAATTAAGATAACAAACTACACACGCATATCAAACAATAACTTACGTACCCAGGCTGCAGGATGTTACACAAAGCTAACAAACATCTTGAGGAAAGAAACTTCATGAACTGTATTACATGAAGTAGTTTGAATAATGCACCGAAAAAAAGTAATGCAGTCAATCGATAGAAATTCAATAGGCAAGTTTTACTGCACAGAGCCCGATCAAGAGGTCTTAGTCGCAGCAGAAAAATATACAACCCAACACACAAATCAGAAGCTCGCGAATCTATACGAAGGAAACGCGAATTTCCTGTATTAATATCCACACCATAGAAAATCTACAATACTAGCGAAATGGCAGGTCAGCTTGAAGACTAGTTGTATAGGAAAAAACGCACTAGCATGCAGTAAGCCGAACTTAAACCAAGCCGCATCCGCCCAACAAGAATGCGTTGTATACCTCAGGATACGCGCGGGCTGCACAACCTCGGTCTGTGGTAAACCGCCTGAACCTCTGTTGAGCCAATACATGATTACAGCTCGGCTTCAGACCGGCCCGGTCTAAAACTTAACTTAACCTACTCATGGACCTACTCCTACATTTACTTTCTAACTCGCGTATCTCCATACGTATATATTTCCGACATTGCACGTTGTTACGAAAATTAGGGCTGCTTTTCTTGTAAAGGATGGAATGGAATCTTATATAGAAGTCATTAAGTGCATCACCTCTGCCGCTTTTGCTAGATGCGACGAAAAATTTGTCTCCCAAGTTTTCTCTTGTCGATTTAATTCTCAAAATGAACATATTTTGGTCATGCGGCAAAAAATATTTACTCAGTGTGAGGTAAATTGTTCCCTTACAAAATAAAAAGAATAATTTGCATACAGTACAGTAGTGAGATGATTATCGTTTGTAAATAACGCAATTTTAAGCCTTGACAAGATCTTGATATTTTACATCAAATTTTACATCACACTAATTAACAATAATACCAATAACCCTAAAAAACAGACTAGCAGCAAAACTGGGTCGTCATTAAAAATTTGCCTTTGACATTACGGAAGTAAATGAATATTTTAATGAACTGCAAGACGTTACGACTGACCTGATGGCAGAGTGGCGACCAGCGCTGGGGCTGACAGCTCTGCCGTCAGACGAGACAGCGTCCAATGTGGGCTGAACAGGAGCCTGAGAATACAGATAAATTGAACTAATAAAACCTAAATTTTATATGGCAAAATAATTTTTGGCAACAACACATAAATTTCATACGGCCAAATAATTTTTGTCAACAACACCTAAATTTTATATGGCAAAATAATTTTTGGCAACAACACATAAATTTCATATGGCAAAATAATTTTNAGGCCGTAGGCCTGTCGCCGATTCTTAACATCGCAGAACATTCACAGCATTTTGCGGTCTCGAACTCGCAACTCACTGCTACAATTCTGCTGTGCTTAACCGCCCGGCCTCCTTGCCGATTCTGAACAGAAACTGTCGAACAGAGCTGGGATCGAACCCGCGCCTCTCCAGTGCGTCAATCTTGGTACTCTGAACTTTAACCACTGAGCCACCTTCCATTGCCACACTCACACAAATACACACACACACAAACAGACACACACACAAACACACACCTTCCCACGCAGGGGTGACAGCAGCGTTGGGAGAGGCAGCAGCCACAGAGGCAGCGGTCTGGTGTTCGTCCATGCGGTCGCTGGTGCGGCGGAGAGTAGCACTCGACCGACGCGTGCTGCTCGTGTTGTGCTGCTCGTGACTAGGGTACAGCTCGCTGCAACAAGCCACGGTAATTGCATGAGTTTCCATTACGAACGGCATTCAGAGAGGTTTCGGAATAACATTTATAGATAAGAACGATATAAAAATATGATAAAGTTTTCTAGACGGTCAAACATAACAGTGCAGTTTAATAGTGTTGATATTGAGGAACAAAGAGTTGTAAGAATTTGTTTCTGCATTATCTGGAAAGAAATGCAGAAGAAAGTCCTCTAATAATGGTCAGCAATGAGGTCGTTCTTGACTGGAATCTCACCGTTTGCTAGTAAGAATGAGATAAAATTTGAGAAAGAGAGTTTGGTCGTCGTTGACAGCATTGGCTTCTTGAGCATCAAGCTCCTGCTGGAGTGGTGCCATGACCCTGTCCTGCGTGGCTGTGGTGGTGCCGCAGCTCGACGTGAACTCCTCCTCGTGCGACGCGCCTCGCATTTTGCTCGTGTCGCGAGCCACGAGCAGAATGGCCTCGTATTCCTCAGCGAGCTTAGGGTAGTTCGGCAGCTGACGCGTGTAGCACGTGTGTACGTGCACCAGCACGTACTCCGTCTCGTGCTGCACGGAAAAGCAGGTGCAAGTTGTTGCTTTTAGAAGACCATTATTCGTGGGTAGCGTGAGCAAAAAAAGGCAAATTGGGTCACCAGCAACAAATTTTTGCCAGATGATAATGATGTTTTGCGAGAAAAACACGTGCTTCATTCAGGAATAAAATCTCGACCAAAGCAGTAGTTAGCCAACGACGATTCAAATGAAATGACGAGTGAGCTCTGAGGAGTGCAAAGTTGAGGAATGAATTATTTCGTGGAGACTATAATGAACCAACCATGTCCTGCGATTCATCTTTTTGGTAGAGACTATAATGAACCAACCATGTCTTGCGAGTCATCTCTTTGGTGGAGACTATAATGAACCAACCATGTCCTGCGAGTCATCAGTGTTGGTAGGGACCATCCTCATGACGGCCATGTGGTACTGCTTCTCCTTGGACAGCAAGTAGTTGTAGAGCTGCTCAGGGGACACGCCCGTGTTGGGGATGCTCACGCCTCCTGTACTCAGTGATATCAAATTACTATTTTATTATAATTAATTGATCACATAACAAATTAATTATGATGGTTTGAATTCCACACTATTACGAATCACATCACAAATTCATTTCACAACAATTTCAGCGATTTTGAGGTTATTTTTCATTTTTATTTTTCGTTATTTTTCAGTGTTATTTGGAATAAACCCTATAGAGCCTCGACAAGTGTTACCATTCTTGGTAATTATTCACAAAGACTGCCGTAATTCACTATAGAAAAACGCACACTGACGAAACCAAAATTGACAGGAGGTGCTATTTGTGCTTGCATTCTTGACGCGTTTCTCACCAGAATAGATCATATTGCGAGCGAAGTTAGCGGCTTTCTTGTAGTAATGCGTGAAGTTCGCTAGGAAGGCAGAGAGATGATAGCCTCTGTTGAAGATGAGCTGGCGCTGAGCGAGGTAACCGCCAAGAGTGCGGAGGTGAAAGTCGTGAGCAAACGAATGAAGATGAAGCAAGACGCGCACGTTCTCCACTTTGCTCAGGAACTGGTTCATCGCAAACTGTCATAGCGCAAAAATTTCAATAAATTGACAAAATTTCGCATGCTAACGCGTAATGGTATCATTTTAAATTTCAAGGTTATTCTTCGTGTGACAATTTTATGTTAATAGGTTAGGTATTATTCAAATCTAGCATTATTTCAGAACATTGAACGCAAAACCGATGAAAGCGAGTGGGACCAGAATTTTCTGCAATTTCACTGAAACAATCAATTAACGGAAAATTAATCAAACACTCTTGTTTGAAATGACGGCAATTTTAGCCCTAAGTAATAAAGCTACAGAAAATAAGTTTTCATTAAATAAGTGTCAAAATTTTCGTAACGTAGAAGTAATAGTAGTAGTGGGTTTCTAGCGCTTCAACAAAGAAAAACTCTAAGACAGGTTAGTTACGTTGAAAGCTAACCTGCTGTGGCATGACGCCAGGTCTACGTCTAAGCTTGGATTTGTCGAGCGTATACAAGGAAGCGCAGAAGAAGGGCTCCTGGAAGAAGAGCTTGAGGATGATGGCGCAGCTGCTGTCCCGCAGCGACAGCATCAAGAAAGTGCTCGACGGCAGGTCGTCCGACCCTCGAGACCCGGAATACGTTCTGAAGCAGGCGGTGAAAATCATAGTTTCTCAGCTGTCATTTAATATCACGGAGTTAAGTCAGATTGTTGACAATTTAAGAGTGTTTTGCGTAATAGCCAAAGCAATCCAGATCACAAATTTTTCCAGGCAGCTAACAGTAAGAAAATTCTTCTTAAACACATTCAATATTCGAGAGCAAACTAACAACACACCAACAATTTTCATTCTTTGGCGAGTGTCCCTCTCGCCATGGACCAAAAAGTTTCCTTCTTTCCAGCAAATAGTGTTGACAACATTTACTAAAGCTTCTTCCTAATAACGAACAGAAAATTTTCCTCTCGAAAAAAGACAAATCGCAGATATTGGTTACTTATAAATTAAATTGTATCCAACAAAGATAAAGACCCAGAAACTACTGCATCAAAGCTGGAGAAGTGCAGTAGATAAACAATTTTTCAGTTGAGAGTGATGGCCTCACTTGTCATGATGAGACTGAAGAGAGCTGTGTTTTGGAAGTGTCTTGAAGCCGTGACTCTGCAGGTATTGGATGTACTCCTTGAGCAAACTCGTGCACAGCACCTGGTGCCATCTGTCGTCACCGCTGCTCCCGGTAGGATGCCGACGACGACCTAAACATAATATTGCCATAGAGACTTGGATGTGGCCGACATATGAGGATTAAAATATGAAACATTGTTGAGTATGTGAACACGATATATTTTGCTAGCATCAAAATTTCATGTCATTCATCAGCAAAAAAAAAAAAATCACAGTAAATTGCACAAAATAGATCAAGAATAATAATAAGGGTCGGTACAAGGCAGACCGGGGAACCCCAACAACAACAATAATAATATAGGAATAATCGAATAATAGGATTCTGGGTTACAATTCTTCTAGGTATTTATATTCTTCTAAGATCTATTCTAACCTCTAGGCACTTCATAATTCCCGATCAATACCTGATATGTTAAGAGGGTCAGCAGCAGAAGTGGTGGTGTAAGCAGCAGTAGAAGAGGAGGTACACTGAGGGAGGGGAGCTCGGGATGACACGAGAGGGTTGGGCGTGAGGGAAGTGACAGAGCCGCGTCGCAACTCCAGCAGCGACTGCCGGAGAGATGGACTAGACTCTTGCCGATGCCGGTCCAGTACCTGCGAGACATTGTCGCTTAGTGATGTGTTCAGGAATTTAAACTCTAACTGTGGGCGGTAAGATGCAAGCTTAAGAATTTTCGTACTATAGATGTGATGAGGGAAGGGGGGAATAAATTTGACGAGGTATAGAAAATATGCAACGAAATTAGGATCCAAAGATGGCCAAAGACATTACTGGACGTGGTATTGTTTACATGAAAAATTTAATCGGTGAAGCAGATAAATTCGTTATTAGCACGATTTGAAAAGCCGAGGTAAAGAGCATAAAAAGACAAGTTAGCAGCATGCGAGGAAGGTGGGCACTGACCGGAGTTTTGGGCAGCGGTTTATCAGCAGGTGTGAGTGCGTGGTCGCGTGTAGCCGCCACCAGGTCGCGCCATCTGTACACACAATGAGTAAATGATTCTAGAGTCAGAATCTCACGAACACAAAACAAATTATTTCAACGAATTTATACTACTAAATTTCAACGAAGAATCTAAGATTTAAATTATGGTCGAGTATCGGTTTCAAAATTTTAACCAATTTTGGGCAAAGTTAGTGTTTATTTGGTTCGTGGTTTTGAAAACAAGAATTTTATACCAATAACCAATAATAAAAAATGTAGAGAATAATTTCCCTAAAAAAATCCACGATTCAAAACACAGCAGAACAGCCCTTACTAATTTTTCACAAGAGTATCACTGTTTGAAGAATCACAAATTTCCATTGTACTATAAGAATTGTTGAGCAATGATTAACAGCGAAAAAGTGTATACAAAATCACTCAGCAGGAAGGAGAACTTAGTCCTAAAAACGTAACAAAAGTGCTAAAAAAATAGCATTCAATGGAATTCAGGTGATCGAGCAAATCAATAAATGTACATCAGTAACAAGAAATAGAGACAAAGAACACACACGAAATATTAAAATTTAAACACCACAGGAACACACGAGAAATATTAAAATTTAACAAGCACTGCAAGTAAAGAACCTTGGCAGGAAGAGTAGAGGGGAATAAATGAAGTGGTACAAGGTGGCGTGTCGTAGCACCAGCGACAAGGTCTTGTCGTCGAGGACAGGTAAGCTGTTGGCCGCCGTGCTGCTCGCGCACACCATCACCTCGCCCAGGCGCATGCGCACCTCGTCTGTAAATAACAATCTTGAGTTACCCAATCAAATAGAGCATCTTGCTTTCCATTTTTGAATAAAACTAGTTAACCCCGTAAAGCCCCGCAAAACTGATCTATCTACTAGTGAACTAGTGTATTGTTAGTGTAGATGAAGCAAAAATATAACTCAGTACTCACTGCAGTGAGTGACAGAGAGCGCATTTTCTCGTCGACGAAAACGTGAAGTCACGGACAGACGGACGGACGCATAAATGAGGAAATGCGCTAAAAATATTCATTTTAATGAGTAAGTAAATCACCCCTGTCACTGTTAGCCGCAGCCTGGGCAATAAGCTGAGCGCCGTGTGTCTTGAGCGGGTCGCTGGGAGACGTCGTCCTCTCAGGGCCGTAGAGAGGGACGCTGGGGCGCCCTTTGTACATGAACGATGCTCCGTAGCTGCTGGCCATGTACGATGTGGACGCGGGCACCTCACGCTTCATCTGCAACATAATTATTCGTGAGACGCAATATGGTAGCCGATATGCCGGTGCTTGTAAAAAATTATTCATGTTAATCTTATTCTATTTTTGAT
This sequence comes from Hyalella azteca, assembly GCF_000764305.2. Classification (NCBI taxonomy): domain Eukaryota; kingdom Metazoa; phylum Arthropoda; class Malacostraca; order Amphipoda; family Hyalellidae; genus Hyalella; species Hyalella azteca. The sequence goes on from NW_025942597.1 coordinate 13,915, forward strand.
GATTACACAAAAAAAATTGAACTGTAGTCCTCTCTTGATGGCGCTGCGTTGGATTATGAGATCAAATATAAATTTGGATCACCAGATAAATACTAACTCTCACCTTCTTTTTGAGCAACTGTTGTTGCTGCTGTTGCTGAGATCCGAACCGCTGCCGGTGCAAGAACTTGAGCTGCTGTTGCTGAGAGGCAAACTTGAGGGGCGGCTGCATGGAAGGCCCGCCGACCCTCGTCATCTTCTGCTGCTGCATCACGGATGCCGTAAGGTCCTTGCCGGGCGCCGGCTGCTTGATGAGACGCTCCAGGAGCTGCACGTTGTTCAAGAATGGGTTTTCTGGGACCTTGCTCGGGCTTGTGATAGCCGAGTTACAAGACAAAGTGAGACCGCTCGTAGAGGCTTCTTTCTTTGTAACATCAACCCCGTACATTTTATTCCTGCTTCTATGCAGAACCGCTGTTGATTCAGAAGCACTTTCACTTTGAGTGGGAATTTTTGCAAGTCTGGAGCCAGACATGGGAATGTTATCATCAGTTTCTGAGCTGCGGCAGAATGGCTGGTCGACGAAGAATCCAAGTTTCTGCAATGCGATGGATGAGAGCAACGCATGCCTGGCGGTGGTCCACTGCAGGGCAAGCGTCATGTGGTCGTGGAGACGCACGGCGCTGTCACGGGACCAGTTGTACAGCAGCACGCACACCTGCACGCCAGCAAACATATTAAAAAAAATATCGCTGCTGACTCTGGAGCTCGCAATCGATTAGCGGTCAATTTGTACCTATTTGAGATAATTTGTAGCGTTAACACAATAAAGTAGATTATATAATTATTCATTGAAAACAAATCTTTGAAGGGTTGTACTGGCCAACTAATATCTTAAAGTTAATCGAAAAAGTCGGGAACTACTTAACATGATAAGAAAATTCTTTGCAGAACACTGCACTAACTGAACAGGAATAGCTAATACACTAACTACAGTCAGAAAAATAGGTGCAACCAAGAAAAATTTATATTTACGTTTGAGGTTGAGTATCACGAAAACTGGCACTAACTCTATTTGAAATGAATAATTTATTCTTTTAAACATATCATAATTTAATGGAAGAAACATTTAAAAATTTCACAGCCAGCACTCACGTTATTTTTCTCGACAAAAGCAGCAAGCAGCGTGTGACGAGGCAGTATAAGCGAGCCTGAAATTACTTCAGGTGTCACTTCGGTAACAGTAGAGGCCGTAGTGCTGCTGCTCTCGTGTCGATATTTGGCTTCAGCATTGCCGCCGGAAGCACGAGAAGAGTTCGGTCCAGAAACATCGGATTGAGCACTACTTTTCCCTGCTTCGTTCCCAGCAGCACTGGACACTGGATTACTGCTGCCGGGTGACAAAGCACGGGTCACAACACCGCTAGGTGACGTGATCGCAAGGTTGCTACGAACGATAACGTCGCTTGTTGAAATACCAGTGGCGCTCGAAGTAGGTGCAATCGTAGTGACAGCGACGGCAGAATCCCTACGCGCACGTAAATTCGAATTACCGCCGGCAGTGACCGAGGTATCGTGGGATGAGGAAGTCGATACGCTTGGCAGCGACTGATGCAAACTTTGCTGCTGAGTTAGCAGGTGCAGGCGAGGAGGAACGGCAGGCGAAGCAGAGTAGCATGGGTGACAAGCGCGAGTCCGAACTGGAGAAGAGGATCTCACGAAGTTTGGTGCTTGGATGGTTGAAGTAGCGGTGCTTGGGATTATGGAAGTGCAAGTAGTTGGTGCAGTCATATTATGTTCCGTGTGATGCTTCACTGGCATAAACATCGGGTGGAAAAGTTGGCTGGTGCGGTGACCTGGACGAAGAGAACGAGGCTAGTGAGTGAAAGGCAATACAAATAATTGTTTTAGGCAGTCTATCAACATTAAAGCCATGATGCTCGGAAATAATATTGAAGGTCTATTTCGTCTTTCAAAAAGAACTCTACGTGGATAGGTTCATACTGTTTGACAATGAATACTAATGTTCTTGATCTGATGGAAAATTTTTATTTTAGGCAGTATTTAATTTAAAAGTGTACGATATTTATTTAATAGCAAAATGTCATAAAAAATAGCGTACACTTCAGTTACTAAATTGATATAATTGTAAGAGAGAGCGAAAGGGGATTATACGCAAATTGAATGTATTGAACAGATTTTTGGCAAATATGCTTAAAAAATCCGGTCTCTACTTCACGGATGTTCGAATGTTGCCCGTGGTTTTTGAGGTTTTCAAAAGAATCACAAAACAATGAGGCTTCCGCAACGACAAGATTGGACGGAATCATGAAATGCAAAAACCAACGAAATGAGAATTTTGAGTAGCCTGATGAAGTTGTACTTCTTGCGGGGAAATGAACTGACCGTCTAGTGCGGAGGTCGGGGCATCAGCGTCGGTGATGGAATTGGCAGGACTACGGGCGAAGAGCAGACACTCGTGCGTCAGCTCCTGACGGGGACAGACTTCGGTTGTGCACCGGAACTCTTGCTTGCTTGGCTGCACATGTGGCAAATAAGAGAATCATTATAGCTCAAAATATTTCAATTATCACATTTCAGTTAGAAAAAAACTTTTATGAGTGAAGTAATTGAAAAAAATAACATGCAAAAAAATAAAAAATATGTAAAAAAAAATAAAAAATAACATGTCCGTCCGTCAGTCTGTCTGTCCGTGACTTCACGGTTTCGTCGACGAGAAAATGCTCTCTCTGTCACTCACTGCAGTGAGTATTGAGCTATACTTTTTTATTTATCAGCCAAGGGAGTGAAGGAATACTTGAAGAACTAGGATGTTTGAAAATCAGATTTTTTCAAAATTCACGTTCCACGTGTTATGAAAGTCTCAAATTAGAAGTAAGGCAAAAAATATATATATTTATCCGATTTTCTAGAGCGAAAAGAGGCATCAGGAGTTGAGAAAATATATTAAACTAAAATTAAAATAAACTCACAGTGTAGTTGGGGACAAAGAGATACGTGTACTCCTGAATAGGTCGGTCACGGTGAAGCCTGGCCTCCTGCTCGCATACGTCCAAGGCGAAACGCATAGTTACTCGATGATTGCATATTTTCTCAGTAGTCTCAGATTGCCGACGTTTACTGGCACTGCCGGATTTAGCCGCTGTTTTGGATTGCGCCCTCCGCGATTCCTGAGACGGACGGTTATTCAAAGCAGTGTTGTCATGCAGAGTACTCCGTTTCTGAGATGGACGATGATCGAGACGTGAGTGAATACGTCGTCGAATTCCCTTGGTCACCTGAGACCGAAGCTCCGACAGCGACGTGCGCTGGTAGCAAGACAACGGCGAGTCCTGCGAGTGGACTGACAGCCATCGCTGTAGCTCGTCCAAAAATGCACTCACGCTTCCGCTGTAATAAGAAAATTAGTAGTTTGATGTTAATCAATTGTTAAAATATCAGAATGTACTTCAGAAATTTGCAAGAACTGATTGATGTGAATTCCCGAGGAATAATCAAACAATGAACTATAAAATAATATTATAAAATAATTGAACACAAATCCTTGGTACTGAACACTATATAATCTTCAGATAGTACACTATTATTCACACTTGTCCACATGAACACTATAAAATCTTCACATTGTTCATTAATGTTCACACTTGCCCACTATGAGATACCTTACATGGGACCAATATGTCAATACCTGTTAGGAAGAGCATAGCAGAAGGTCGTGACGGAAGGCACGGCAATAGAAGCCCCAAATTGCAGCCACGGCACGACAACCCTGGCGTACTGCACGTCGAGCTCTCGCTGGCTCAGCACCTCTAACATCTCGCGCTCCACAGCAATGGCTTCATCTTCCTCAGTCTCATCTCCCTCGTCGAGCTGTGAATCCTCGTCATCTTGGTCTGCTGGTCCAGCACATGACGTGACGTAGGACGAGGCGGGATTACTTGAGGTCGCCATGACGTGTCTCAGAGAGACGACAGCCGCATCGTCCCTCGTCACCCCTTCTGCAGGATGCCCAATGCGGCCGCGGCTAATGTGTTCCTGATGATATTTTGAGGGCCAATAGGACGTGGATAAATAATCATACTGATGAAACTGAATAATTTTGACGATAAATAAGAGAAAGAATAATAAAAATAATATTGTCTATTTAAGCCAGCAGGAAAGTATGTTAACAGGAAAATTGAGAAAGAAAAAAAAATAAACATGAACGCAATTGACAGTTCTAGTAGAAATAAAAAGAACTCTAAAGAACCAAAAAATATTTATAAACAAAAACAGACGCAATAGGACTTTTCATTGTTTTTTTGGTATTTGAGAAGCGTAGTTCCTAGAACAAGAAGATATGATCCTTCGTACCCAAATCATGATTTGGGTATGATTTATTAAAAAAAAAAATTTCAGAACATACACCGTGAAAAAGACTTCAATTGAACATTCCAACAATCAGTAGGTCTCTTGAAAATAACATGAAAATTCAATATAAATTAAATAAAACTAATGAAACTGAGGCAAGCAAGGGTAAGGGTAATAGGGAGGCTAAGCAAAGCATCTAAACTGTACAAGGCTTCCTGTGTAAATATAGCGAGCACCGACCAAGTCTTAGGAAACCAATAAAAGGCCTCACACTTCCAAAAAGCATGAAAGCTTTTACACTTGCCATGCGTTACGCGCCTAATAAGCAGTTATAAAAGGTAAAAAACTACAAGCGTAACAGAAATCGAACGTTAAAGACAGAAAGTTTATTATAAACAAAGTAATAAATTTCCGATGAAAGTACCGAGAAGAATGCGGGATTCTTTGGTAGAATCCAGCGTAGTGGCAATATGGATTCTAACCAAGCGTGAAGTCTAATAAATTAAGAGGCTGAAGTTATTTTACATTCCACACAAGTATTTTAGGTTGCGTTAGTAAGGGTAGGATCCGTAACCGATCGATAGCAAACTAATACCAGAATTCGGTAAATAACTCTTGCTCTGTTCTTCTGTAGCCGCATGACCGACAACGAAAGATGGCATTCAGCCTAATATATAAGGATACAATGAACAAAGAAGATACGCCATGCAGCCTATAAGCTACGATCCTATGGATATAAAATGCAGGATCCTATTAGCAAGGATGCAACATAAAGCATAACAGATCATCATGCAAAGGAGCCGGTGTGCTGCTACTCAAACGAAACCGACTACGTCGTCTTGTGGCTACGACGACCGCAAGCTCAAAGCTTGCAAGAAGCCTTGCCGTGCTCTGTTTCGTACTTAGAAACTCGATAAAATAACCATAAGCTTACCGTTTGAAGGTGAGTGAGGGAAACAAGTTATTTCTTTACCATATTTAAATAAAGAGATTCCTTTTTGAGGCAGGACTTTTTGAGTTCGCAGGACGCGCGATGTAAACGGACAGCTGACACTTGTCGACGGTCTACAGTTTCTCTTGTGTTCAGCAATTCAATACTTGTTCCTAATCGAATTCCATCTAATACAAATCGATGAGTTGTGGAGATTTAGTACGAGAGCGCACTATGATTTATCGCAAACATTATGAAAACCGTAAGCATATAGATGTTTACTGTAGCCAGGAATGTGCTTGAACGACGATTGTACGGAGATTGAACCTCATAACTGGTTGACCGAAAGTACGTTACCTGCGGACCAATAATGGACTTTCATGTATACATGCATGTTAATGAAGTTGACTGTCAGTGCGGTTGAGGCAGGAATGGCCTAATAATCTAAAACATGCTTCCATAGTGTAAATATCCTCGTTAATTTCCAGGTTCAAATAGTAGGTAACTTTAAAAGCCCACATGATGGATGTCTTCCAAACATTCAACCAAACACAATTATTCCAAGTCAAGGTTTGTTCTAGTGTTCTCCCCGCAGTGGTAAAACAGACGTCATTCAAGTATTACTAAGCGTCTTTCAGTATTTTAGCTTCTAGAGCTAAAAAGTCACCATTATATCATATTTCATCCCACTGACCCAAGACAACTGCTGCATTATCCTTTTTTTCTGCCGTATATTACAATGGAGCAGTCAATGGACCTCTAAAACAAAAACGATATGCGAAATTTCCACGCTTCAATCCCAAATAACAAGATATTTCACATTTAGATTCGATATCTATTAGCATGTACCTTGGAGCCATTAATCACTGGTCAAATATCATGGAGTGAGAGTCGATCTGTATATATAAATAAACAAATCGTATAGTGTCGAGATTGATGGCTGACCATCATATTTCGTATTGCCTTTCTGTTACGCTGTCACTATCACACTTGAATTGCTCGTACGTCACCAGTGTACGTCACCCGGGGTTTATAACGCATGGGTACCCACAATATTGTCCACCCAAATCACCGAACGATTGCCAAGACCAGCCACATGAATGGCTAAGATCAAATGACGCTTGGTGGTTACCCTTCGCATCTCAGGCAAGACACACGGGGTGGAGGCCCTCCGAGACTCTAGGAGGCCAGAGTACGGAAGCTTCGTGTTGCCAATCGCTGCTGTGGTCGTGGCAACTGAACCACGACGTGGGTGCTGGGGAGCTATGCGTGACGACGGCAACAGTGAGTAACGCCGCTGTAAAGCCTGGTTCAATGATGAAAAAACTGTACATTTGCGTAGCGATCAAATGGGTTAAAAGTTGCAAGACCAGGGGGAAGGAGGTTTCGATTAGTTATTGGTTACATGGAAGCAGGCAAAGAATTGTACAGTAAGCCATCATTACAAACTGCAAGATACATCAGCAAATAGATAACAAGATGGAAATTATGCTCAGGTTAGTGTTATATACGCTAATTAGCATAAAATAATGAGATCTAACGAGCTTGAAGGGTTTTAGGAGAAGCGAATAAACTCTTAAGATAAAATAAATAGAATTCAATATAAGTTAAGAATTAAACGTGCCTCTTCAGGCAAAATTATTACGATGCATCAGGTAAAGGTAAGCTGCCGGGACAAATTTGCAAACGCGTGAAACTTTAAAGAGAAGTTAGTTAATTTGCAGAAATATTGCTTTGTGCAGCAGTATTGTATTGAACAAGTCTTCCAGCAGATGAAACATTCCAAGAATTTGCATTTTTTCAAGTGCGTGAAAAATATCGTATTCTTCGGCGATGAATGAAATCAAGTTTAGTTGTTCTAAATTTGTTAGCAAACCCTCAAAATATCTCTTACTACTTGCATACCAAGAAAAAAATTAGATCAGTACTCACTGCAGTGAGTTACAGAGAGCGCATTTTCTCGTCCGTCCCTGAAGTCACGGACAGACAGACGGACGGACGGAAATGACGAGCACAATGGAGCCTTTTTTACATAAATGAGAAAATGAGTTATAAATAATAAAACTTTTAGAATACTAACAGATTGCCGCATAATTTAAGTCGATTTTTTACATCAAAAGAGTGACACAGCTCTTTGAAATTTTACTGACAATGTCACAGAAATTCTCGGAATATTATATCGGCTAGGTTAGTGGGACCGAGCAAGGAAATATTACTAAATTTCAATGCAGGAAAATTCTCTTTCTAATTTTGGCCAGCAATAATTTCCAGTGGATTGTGGAGTTGATAGATTATCTTTCAAATTTGACCATTCATTAAATAGTAATGCATGAACAGTGTTTAGTTACAAGGGAAGAATAATCGAAGAAGCCACGTGCTTCTATTATTTTGAAGACTTCTATAAATATAAGAGATTCTGAAAATCTTGAGTAACGTGAAATTATTGAGTTCTGCAAAAGTTATTATACACAAAATTCAAATTGATACCGTAGTTCAAAAAATAGCTCAGTTGGGTCACTCGAGATTAAATAAACCTGTGTACCATCTAATACTTATTGTTTTAATCTATGGTGAATGAACCTAATTTCAATTTCACTGTACAGTAAAGTTGATTCGAAAGTATATATATTCAATAAATGAACTAAAGCCTCTCATGCACATGCGCTTTATCCCATGAATAAGAAAATTATTTACGAAACAGAGCAACAATTGAGAAGTTTTTTTTAACAACAAATTCAACAAACAAGGTTTCGAACTCCCGACCAGGCAACGATTATTAGAAAGTTAGTAAGTTAGTACATTTCGAACGTGCCACACTTCCTGCTGATCATAAAATTGATTGCTATTTTACGAGGTAAGTTTAGAGAGCGTTTCAAAAAGACAACCTTTGAAAACAATTAAAATAATTCTCCACATACTTTATTCGCGGAACTTCAATGCGTGCTGACAGATTTTACAAGCATGCATCAACGATGATTAGAGAAATTCCCGAGATGATTATCTATACATTGGAAGAAAAGCGAAATGAAAAAATACCAAGATGTTGGCTGAAATGAGGAGTGAACTGAACAGCTGAAGTAAAGAGATCCAAGCAAATCCACGTTTACATTAGTAAGTATTACATTACATTAGTTTACATTTGTATTGATACAATACACAGGATATCGTAAACTAATTTCTTGAACTAATCGCCCGGAAATTCCTATCAAAGCCTCATTAGTTTTAGAAAAATTGTTTCGGGATCTGACATAGAACGTTATCGAGACCAGCAGGGAAATTACAAGATAAGCTAACAATTATAACGCGAAAAATTAAACGTAAGAATAATGTTAAGGTGACTCACGAGAGAGGCGGGTGGACCGCTCAGCAGTCGGCCGCGTGAGGTCGAACTGAGAGGGTCGCCGGCGCTGCGCTCATCGCCTGCCGAGGGAAAAATTAATAGACCTGGGCAACTTTTAAGAAGAAGATAATGAACAGTAGATATAATT
>NW_025942598.1:0-1006 GCF_000764305.2 Hyalella azteca
CTAATGGATACGCCTGTGCTTCAGCACACATGTTCAGGGAGAGCCCGACGAGAAGGTGCGATGTTCTTCGTCGTATCGGACGCGTCCGCAGCCCGAACATTTCCCTCAATTTGCTTGGATGAAATGCGGTCAACAAACGCGACGCAACACCAACGTCGAAGTTGGCTGGTGGTCTGTTGCAGTGAGCACATCAACAAACGATAAAATGCCTATGGGGAATTTAAATTCCCCCGACATTAATTCGCCAACTGATGAAGTATGGATATGTCAATGTTAAATGAAAATTACTACTGCTTGCAAGATCCTCAGCCTTGATTGTTTTTATCAGTCGATGTGAGTCTTATGCAGGAGACGGGGCAAATGAAAACATTCAACGGCCATATTCAATGCGATATCATCAGTATTAAATTACAATGATTATCAAAGCGTTGAAAATTAGCTAGGCAAAAGAATATGGAATTTCAGAGAATGATATTCTACGGGAGGCTTTACTTCCGTTAATCCAATAATTAAAATTTTTCCCACCTCCCATTTCAGTTTTAAACTATTTTACAATTTATTGTCGCAAACTACTCACTTCATAAATTCTGAAATTTGTGCTCGTTTCATCAACTACAGGGTGTTTCAGAATTAAGTAACCCTTTTAATTTGTTAATAAATAAAAAACTAAGAACGTTATGAAGTTGAAACTTATTTTATTTAAAAGAAGAACATTTTTATGGTAATATTGTATCCTAGTTTTTAAATATAATATCTTTTAAATGCTCACCACAATTGTTTTGACAAAATAGGGCTCTTCTCTTCGTTGCTTTCATAACCTTCATTAATTAGTGTTTCTGACTAGAGTGCAAATTTTTGATATCCGCAAATTTTCGATAAAGATATTTAAATGTGTTTTTTGAAGGATCCTTGTTTTGAAATGGATCCTGTAATCACGTTGAACTTCTGTTATTGACATCGTTATTGACTGTAGCGATAATTTTTGTTCTTTCTTCTTTGCTGTAGC
>NW_025942599.1:0-13978 GCF_000764305.2 Hyalella azteca
TGAGTAAGTTAAAACTATGAACGGGCATTTGCAAAAAAAAGCAGGAAATGCGAAGAACTCATCATATTTTGTGAGCCCGCAAATCCCATTAAGCGTCAAAAGAAATCGCATTAAGACAGCCTGCTGCTCCAGGACAGCCACCAGGTATCGGGCGCGCGCCAAAGAACGTGCGTCTTGTAAAAAACAATCCTTTAATGAGATAAGTCTGGTCTCTGCTCTGTCTCTAATGTGTTTGTGTGTAGAGAAACTGCATCGATCTCTGTCATTAAAGTATTGGTATTTGTGTGGCAGAGTTTCTTTGATCTGTCTTTAAAATAGTAGTACTTGTGTGACGGAATTTCATTTGTCTCTGTCTTTAAAGTATTGGTATATTTGTGTGGCAGAGTTTCACTAATATCTGTCTCTAAAGTATTAGTACATGTGTGATGGAATTTCATTTGTCTCTGTCTTCAAAGTATCGGTATTGCGTGGCGGAATTTCATTAGTCTCTGTCTCCAAAGTATTATTATTTGTGTTATACTATTATTTGTGCAATGGAACTTCATCTTCATTGTTTCTAAGGCATTTCTATTTGTGTAGATGAATTTCAGCGTCTCTGTTTCTGAATTTTTTATATATTTTTTTGTTGTATGTAGAATTCCAGAAAGATAAGTCAGTGTTCACACGTGCGTGAAAAATTTTAGGCGCTTCGCAAGTGAGAGTCCAGTAATTAACAATTATAGGTAAGGAAAATCCTCATTCGAGATGTTATTACTTTTTTATGAAAATTAAAATTTTTAATGATATGTTTAATCCATTTTTGCATGTATGATGGAGAGCCTAGCACCTTATTTCCCAGAAACAAACATTAAAAAATGAAATTATATTCAAAGCAAACAACTCTATAAAAATTTGTGCATAGCACAGAGTTCCTTCAAAGAAGTGATTCATGATAAATTTGTTATTCAAAATAAACATCTGCTGCCAACTCATATAATACAGAATAATTTTTATATCCTTTTTGTCTAGACTACGAACATTCTTCAGGCACAGCATTGCGTCTGCAGGATTCATTAATTGCATAATTTTGCATTTATTTCATTGATGCACAATTTTACTTGATATTAAGGGAAGCAGAAAAATTTTTCTGAATGTAATGAGAATGAATATTAAGATTTACGAGACAACTCTATCCTAGGGAAAGCTTTTAAATGTATTCTGTTGCTTTTAATGCAGCTTTCTTAGCTAGAATGGCTCAAAAGTTAGTCGCATTAGGCATCTCTAAATGAAGATTTTTGCATATCCGTGAAGTTTTGTTGCAAGACATAAACTCAATACAGAGGTAAATTTGACTTTACATATCAAGGATATTTATAATTTTTATCTTCTTGCGTCACAAGGTAGCAAAAAAATTGTCAATTAAGAGCATTTTGTCAAAGCTATAACTTTAACAGCAATTGCAGCTGGAGAAGTCTGTTTGTTGCAGGGAGTCTGAGCGTCTCCAGCGAGTGTTATTTTTTCTGGCTTCAATGTACGACTTTCGGTATCATGTTTATATCATTAGCGAAAACACATGGTAAAATTCATGGATTTTATAATAGAGTAAAACTATATGAAAATTTGAAGCACGTTCTCTAATATAAATTACATATGAGGTTATTATTAATTTCTCGCTTTAAATTTGCCGTTTGAATAATCTGTTTCTGTTACTAGGTACAGTATAAAAAACTGACTGTTTGATGAAAAAATTTAGGACATGTCATAATAAATTTTATGTGTGATAGCCTACATACACGAAAGTATAAAATTGCTTACTCATAATCTGAATAATTGGCTAATAATAATAATAATAATAATAATAATAATAACTAATTTTTTCAGGTTGAGTTATTTAGTAAATAACTCAATTTTTCAAAGAGCAGATATCGTCAAATTCGTCAAATTATAACAGACTTTTGGCCGCTTTGAAGTAAATAAATTTCTAGGTTTGGGAAAAGTTTCGAGTAGAATTTAAAAAGTAGCGAATACCAATTCTATTCTAGAAATGGCTTTATTGCTACTCGTGAAATTACAAAAGACTTTTTGCCGCTTTAATGTGAACAAATTTCTGGGTTGAGTAGAACATCTCAGAGTTGAAATTGAAAAAAAAATTTGAATAAAAATTCTATTTTAGAAACGGCTGATCTGATACATATGAATTTATAATATTCTTTTTGCCGCTTTTGAGTGAAGAAATTTCTTGGTTTGGAGAACTTTCGAGTTGAATTTAAAATGTTATGATAACTAATTTTTTCTAGGAACAGCTAAATTGATACTCGTCAAATTACAACATGACTTTTCGACGCTTTAAAGTGAATAAATTTCTAGGTTTGGGAAAACTTAGAGTTGAATTTAAAAAGTATTAATACTAGTACACTTTTAGAAATAGATGAGCTGATACTCGTGCAATTATAACGGAATTTTTTACGCTGTAAAGTGGATAAATTTCTAGGTTTGGGAGAACTTTCGAGTTAAATTAAAGAATGTATTACTAATAATTCTATTTATAAACGGCTGAACTGATACTTGCGAAATATACGAATTTTTTTCCATGAAAGTGAATAAATTTCTAGGTTTTGGAAAATTTTCAAGCTGAATTGAAGAAGCTGTGAAAACTAATTCTATTTTAGAAACGGCTGACTGATATTCGTGAAATTAAAACAGGCTTTTTGCCGCATTATAGTGAACAATTTTCTGGGTTTGGGAAACTTTTTGAGTTAAATTAAAAAGTTATGAATACTAATTCTATTTTTAAAATGGTCGAACTGATACTCGTGAAATTTCAACAGACATTGTCCCGCTTTAAATTAAAGTGAAAAAAATTTCAAATTACGGAGAACTTTCGAGATGAATTTAAAAAGACATTAATACTAATTCTATTTTAGAAACGGCTAAACTGATATTCGTGAAATTATAAGCACACCAGGGTTGAATTTAAAAAGGTTCAGACTATTTCTATTTTAGAAACGGCTGAACTCGTGATTTTAGAAACTCATGAAAATATAACAGACTTTCTGACTTTTTGAAATGAAACAATTTCTAGCTTTGGGAGAACTTTCGAGTTCAATTTACAAAATTATGAATATTAATTCTTTCTTAGAAACGGCTGAAGTGATACTCATGAAATTACAGAAGACTTTTTGCCGCTTTATGTGAGCAAATTTCTAGGTTTAGGGGAACTTTCAAGTAGAATTTAAAAAGTTATGAATACTAATTCTATATTAGAAACGGCTAAACTGAACCACTTTATTTTATAACAAACTTTTTGCCGCTCTAAATTGAGCAAATTTCTAGGTTTTGGAGAATTTTTGAGCTGCATTTAAAAAGTTATGAATACTAATTCTATATTAGAAACGGCTGAACTGAACCTCTTTAATTTATAACAAACTTTTTGCTGCTCTAAAGTGAGCAAATTTCTAGTTTTTGGAGAACTTTCGAGCCGCATGCAAAAAGTTATGAATACTAATTCTATTTTAGAAACGACTGAACTGATAATAGTGAAATTATAACAAGCCTTATGTTGCTTTAAATAAGTGAATAAATTTCTAGGTTTGCGAGACCTTTCAAGTTGAATTAAAAAATTTATGAATGCAGATTGTATTCTATAAACGGCTGAACTGCTACCGTGAAATTGTAAAAGACTTTTTGCCGCTTTAAATTGAAAAAATTTCTAGGTTTGGGAAAACTTTAGAGTTGAATTTAAAAAGTTATGAATATTAATTCTATTTTAGAATCGGCTGAGCTGAAGTTCGTGAAATTATAACAGACTTTTTGCTGCCTTAAAGTGAATAAATTACTAGATTTGGGATTTGTAAAGGATGGGACAAGCAAGAGACCAGTTACCTTTCGCTCCGCTTGTTGTTTTTAAAAAATCCCACGAAACGTGAGGCTGGTTTCGTTATTATGCGTGTGTTATTTAATTATCCTTGTGTTTTATTTTACTAAGATATATTTAAATTGTAGGTACCACAACCCACAGATATTCTCTGTTTTTGCATAATAATTTTGTTTCGTATTTTTGTAGAGGTCCGACTTTCTGTCGTTCTCGCTCTTTTTCTTTCTTTCCGACGCACTACTCGAAGTTGAAATTGAACACGAGCCTGGGTTGTCTTTCTTTCGATTGAGCCGCCTGCCTGGACGGGCATGGCAGGACGCAGTAATTGGTCGGCAAGGAAATACCTTGGATCTACCTCCGATGCTGCTGTCAACCATTCATTCAAAATCAAATTCTTGTATTTGCGTTACTTCATTCGTCGGCCATGGACGGGTGCGGCTGCAGGCAATCGGAGCTATAGTACCTGTCTCAAGACGGTAACGCTTCCGGCGCTGTACGTCGCCTGAACTTGGTCGTTTATTTGAACATCTGTCTTCCCACTCGTGGAACAGCGAAGAAGGTAGCTGCAACTTGTTGACAACGTTGGATAAGAGTCCAGCTATACACTTTGATTTGGTTTGACTTGTCTATCTTCGCTGAACTGAGACTTCCTCTCGGCGACAACACCGATGACTTATGGATGATCCCAGCCGAATTAGGTGTTCAACTTTACTTAAATGTTCAACTGTACATTTCCGGTCTGGTAGCTATCTAGGATTAGTGATGTACCTCTAATGAAGTTGCTTGTTCATTTATATAAATTGTTTACTAAATATATAGTTGATACTTTCATTTATGTAGTTTGTTCATTCTTTCTCACTATCCCGTTGGAGTAGCCCATATGTGTTGCCCCCTCTCCCGCAACATCTTGAGTAACATCATAACAGCTCCTTTTATTGTTATTAATTATTTTTACTGTAGTCAGATCTTTAAGGACGATGGCGCCATTTCATTACTCATCAGGCCCTTGTGATTTTTTTCAACTTTTTTATATGGGGTTATTGTTATTGATGCTCATAGGAAATTAGGAATTTGTTATTGATGCTCATAATTTGTTATAACTAGTTATTCTCAAGGAAGATATCTAGATCTTCGTTTTTTTTTTGTGATTGGTTTTCCGAGTTTCGACTTCACCAAATAACTCGCGCAAGTTCTTATGCCGTTTATAGGAGATGGTTGGCGGAAGGAGTGATCGAAAATCCTCATCTCCTTCGATCAGGTGCCAATGATTCAGTAAATCAAGCCTGAGGTCGCTTGTTGATGTTTGCGGTGGTATTTGGTTTTAGAGAACATGTTGCGTCGTTGTGACCTTTCTGGTTTGGTTTTTCCGCTTAGGGCCTGTTTGAGTTGCTCCAAGAAAAGCGCTTTGCTATAGCCTCTTTGTCTCAGGTGTTTGTAGAAAATAAGGGTAGTTTTCATAAAGTCCGGAACATTGTTGCAATTCCGTTTGCGCCTAAATATTTCGCCTTTCACAAAACATTTAAAACAGAATGCGGGATGAGCAGTTTAGGACTCAATATACAAGAACGTTTCTGTAGGTTTGCAATAAGTTTTGGTGTCCAATATTCCGTTCTTATGGAAAATTTTCCCATTATATTGTGAGGTCTAGAAAGTTTAGCTCTTGGCTGCTGAAATCCATCGTAAACTTTAATGACTTATGTATCTTGTTTATATATTAATGAATCATATTTCCTTAACACGTTGACTACGATTGCTTCATCTTGTACTATTATTTCATTTTTGTACTGTTTTTAAACAGGGTTGCCACACGGTCATTTTTTCCGGACAAATTCCGTGATTTAGTTTTTCTCAATTGTGTTGGCCGGCTAAAATTTATGATAGGGGTACTTCCTAATTAAATTTTGAATACTGCAAAAAGAGGATAAATGGAATTTTTATAGCGGAACCTACAAATAAACTAGTATATATTGAGTTATCAGCCTTTTTTGGCCTTTTTTGTTCTCGGATTTGGCCGATTTTAGGCAACCTGAATTATGTACCACTACGCCCTGGAGAAATGCATTTCGTGGTACGCTTATGTACCACTTCGGAGTCAACGTGTTAAAGAATAGTAGGGCACTTTTCTCATGTAGTACGATTCCAATATATTAATAAACATTGTCTTATCAATAAGCATTGTGTAGCCGATGCTTGCCTTGCCCGAGTCACTGGAATGCTGGCTTCTGGCCCGTTAGCTGCTGGCGAGTCGGTTTCTGGCGGGTCCGTCGAAACAATGAGACGACCTCGGCTCCTGAATCTTGGAGGTGAAAGTTTGGTCTAGAGGCTGAGTTTGGTCTAGAGGCTGAGCTTGGTCTAGAGGCTCAGCTTGGTCTATGGGCTGCAGAGGTGGGCAGTAGCGCGCTACATTTAAGCAATTGTAGTGGTAGCGGTAGCGCCCACTACATATTTAAGTAGCGATACGAGGTTTTGCCGCTTCAGCACTACCGCTACATTTATAGATAAAGCCTTTAGATTTTACTTAATAGTATAAAATATTATTTAAAAACCAGCATGATACATACATGATATAAATTACAGAATAAAACTGTAAGAAAGATTTCGGTGTAATGTTGCCAACCTCAGCCTGTTACTAGTGTCAACATGTTAGTTGTTACCAGAGGTGGGCACTAGCGCGCTACATGTAGCGGTAGCGGTAACGGCGCTACATTTAAGCAATTGTAGCGGTAGCGGTAGCGCCCGCTACAATTAGAGCATGTAGCGGTAGCGGTAGCGGCGCTACATTTCAAAGTAGCGCTGCCCAGCTCTGAAATCTGAGATTGCTTGAGAGTGTGACCTTGTTGAAGCGGCTAACCTTGCTGAAGCGCCTGACCTTGCTGAAGAGGCAGAGATTGCTGAAGCAGCTGACCTTGCTGAAGCGCCTGACCTTACTGAAGAGGCAGAGATTGCTGAAGCGGCTGACCTTGTTGAAGCGCCTGACCTTGCTGAAGAGGCAGAGATTGCTGAATAGGCTGACCTTGCTGAAGAGGCAGAGATTGCTGAAGCTGCTGATCTTGCTGAAGAGGCAGAGATTGCTGAAGCTGCTGACCTTGCTGAAGAGGCTGAGATTGCTCAAGAGGTAGACCTTGCTGAAGCGCCTGACCTTGCTGAAGAGGCTGAGATTGCTGAAGCTGCTGAGATGCATGACGCGGTTCACTCAGTGATGAATGCTGAACTGAACTGAACTGAGGAGTTGATGACGCAGGTTCAGACTCAGATCGGTCCACTTCTGATTCATCTAATGGATAGTCGTAGTACTCAAATTGGGTCGTTTCAAGAGGTTCAATTGGTTCGTCGTTTGTGTCTGAAGAATGCTGATTTGAAGCGGCCTTTTCAAGTACTCGTTCATCGCGAAGATTCTGTTGCTCAAAGTGTAAATTAATTTGGTAATCAAGTAATTTCGAGGAATTAATTTGTAAAATGACAAGCACTTGGACAATTATCAAGTATGTTAAGTATTTCTGATGAACTGTTGAAGCATGATAAATGAATTTTGGAAATTATATCGGAATAAATTGCAATATTTTTTTAGACTTGTTATTTGCTTTCTTACACAAGTCAAGATGATTTTTTTAGTTATCGCAAGTGGAGCAAAAATGACATTATAGCATTTAGCCGGTAGAAAAATTACTTGTAGGTAGCTCATTTGGTTTGGATTTTAAATCAAGATTGAAGGGCAAATAGCTTTATGCGATCAAACTTAAAAAAAATTAGCATTGAAAAAGATTTTTACCTCCATCAAAATATTTGGCATCTCGTATACTCAGTGACGCTGATCATTTTTAAAATTAATTAATTTAGAAGCAAAAGAATTCTCATATGTTTTCTTACAAAGAAAAAAAAAACTAGTAGAAAATATTTAATTTGGAGTAAACTATTTCATTATCATTTTTATTATAGAAAATGAAATTTCAGTCGAAATACATTTTTAGATCGGAGAGCAATTGCTTATGAAAGCAACTTTAGACTTTCAGAAATAAAACTAATAATTTAAATGTCGTTTATAGCTCCTTAAAAGAAAGGTGCACAAGATCTTGACAAGGCCATAATAAATAATAATAATGGTAAAAAATTATTCATAAAACCTTGAAAATTAATATGAATGGGAAAATGAAATGAATATCCCACTCATGTGAATAAAACCTTGAAATCTGTACATGAGTGGGAATCCTGTCTGATAGAATTTTACATTGTATTGATAACATTATAACATCAAAGCTATATATAAATACCTAAGCTATAGATAAATGCCTATAAATGCCTAGATATATGTGCCTAATCTATTTATATCCTGCAATTGAATAAACTGCGATTATCAAATTGTTTTTGTCGAAGTAGAAAAGCAGACCAAACAATTGAAACTCTTACAGAGCACAAAAAATTCACGAGATGATGTACAATACTCGTCACGACTCATAACCAAGTTTATTATATTGATCCGGAAACCAATAATTGAGTGGGAGGAAGTCCATAGAAGGTATCGTATTTTTAATTGGACTTAGATGGAAATTTGTGTTTTACCTTCGCCGCCGTGCCTTTGGGAAGTCATAAAAACAGCACTAAATTTATTCCAGGCCTATCTATACTCTGCAAGAGCCACTTAAAAAACAGCATTTAATCTTTCCTTTGACTTCCTAGGCAGTCTTTTGTTCTCAGGATGGCCCATAAAATTGAACCATGGAGATGAAGAAGTAGAGACGCCGGTCGTTAGTGACTTACCGGATAGATACTTTCGTCAGAAAATGTTTGTTTATTACATCCTGTGAACATCGTGAAAAATATTTTCATATATAATTTTTCAATGCGCTACGATGCCAATTTTAATTTTTTTAAACGATGCCAATTTAATAATTAATTAATTATAATTAATTAAATTTAATTTTTTAAATTAAATTTAATTAATTTTAATACGATTATATTTTAATTTTTTTTATAATACGATGCAAATTTTTTTAATTTTAATTTTTCAATCCATATTACGATGCAAATATTACAATACCGGACTTTCCATAGTGTTTTTTATATTTCTTAGAGCTGCGTAGGTTTAACATGCATCATGTTTGACCTCATGCTAATTTGTTGTTTCTGTCTAAGATAGGCAGAACAATAGGAAAATACTTCAAGAAAAAGCTGCTGGTAAATTTTTTATAAGAATAGCCGTTAGAATGAGGCAAACCTTTCTCTAAAGACGTTCTGCGCGATTGAAGAAGCTTACCCCGGTCCATTTGAGCTAGCGCGCTCAATATTAACCTCAACTGGGATCGACTATTACAAAGCCTGCTGATTCTATTTATCTTCTCATACATTGCGGGTTAATTGAACTGATGGAGCATATTTTGGATTAGTTTGCAATAGGTGAGTATTAAGGTAGGAGGGAACAAAGATGCGAGCAGAGTACCCAGAGGAATGCCTTTGTCTGAAGCACAGAATGCCTTGATGCCTTAACTTAGATCGTCCTCTTTGTCTTGCAAAGACACGAGAGCTGATGAGCTGGATCCCTGGCCCATCCTGTGGTAACGAACGTCAAGGCACTGATTGGAGACTAAATGTTCAGCAACACAAAATCCGAGTTAATGTTTTGAATTTTTTAATTTAGAAAACAAAGTGCGAAAAACGAAGTGCGTGTGCGAAAAACAAATTGTTATGGGTTGTATCCGGTACATAGGAGCAAGGAATGTTATGGAAGAGAAAATACTACAAGAAACGTATCACTTTTAGCCACGATCAAGTAAAACCTCTCAACTGTCAATGATTGAAGTGGCGAGATGCCATGTATTCTGACATCATGTAAACTGAAACAAAATGCCAGGATGGATTCAAGACATCTAAAGTAGTCCTATATACGTATATCCGATAAGGATAATGGATTAGATTCCACTTATACAATTGAACTACATTGCATGGGAGCAAGCAAAAAGCCACGTACTATTACAACACTTCTCTTTAATTTTTCTTCTTGTTTGTCTGCTGCAAATCTTATAATCGATATTAAGCACACTTTTACCTGTCCAATCGATCTGAAATTTTGCACACTTGCGTAACGTTGGAGACAATGCCTGAATCAATTGACAGAATAAATAATGAAAAAAATTAAAAATATGTGAAAAGTAATTTTTTTAATATATGAAAATAAAATAAGAAATTTATTGTACATGTGTAACATCGGAGACCCTGGCCTCATTATAGAAGTGATGCCTTCAAAAAGAAATTTTTAAACGTATATTATTTACGTAAGAACTTCACTATTGTTCACGACATTGAGGATGAAGGAGTTATTCATCAAGCATGGCCACTTATGCGCCGTTGTCGAGTGCTGTAGCAGCTTATCAAGATCCGATTGTTTATTTATTATTTAATGTACAGATATTCTTGAATTGAAAAATTAAATCTTGAACTAATACTAAATCTGTGGTATCACAAAAATTTACCACAGATTTTGGCAACCAGGATTTGCTGGAATTTATATTAAATTTTCAGTTCAACAGCTGTCATCAGCAGTGTGGTACTCGGGATTGTTTAGTATAAGAGGCAGAAACTTGCCCACCAAACATAGACGAACAATCGAAGGATGAGTTTGTAAATGATGAGTACTTAAGGGGAGGAGGCATGTGCACAGAGGACTATTAGCCTATTTATTGGTCGTAGGAGTAACTGAAGTACAATTGGACAATACAAATTAAATTAAAAATAACACGATTACTTTATTAATAAAATGCTACATGAAACTACTGCTACATGTTACATTTCAAAATATCTATGTAANCAGCAATAGGGGCTCGAATATGCGGATACTTAGGTGACGCAACACCGCCAGTGTCGGCCTAAATAGGAGCCGTTCCCGCTGGCCAGGCAAGAGATCGGTCCTAATAGAAACGCTACAAGTACACTAGTTAGCAGTGACGGTAGGTAAGCTCCGACTGAGTCCTGACGAATAACTGAACCCAGCACTAAAGCGGGCCCCAATATCGGGACGGCCACGTCACGCGTGTGGCCCTGTAGCCAACCTTATAGGCATAACCTAATAGAGACGCTAAAGCCGCCGAAACTAATTAATCACAAACATAACTCTTCCAACAACCGAAATAAGGTGAATTTCCCTTACAGACGCGTTTATCAGAATATTCATAAATGGAGTGAGGCTGATATATATAAATTTTCCCAGTAGTGGCTGAAAATCTTGCAACATTATAATACATAATTCCAAATAGATGTGTGGCGGTATGGAAAAAGAATTAATTAATAATAAAAGGTTGCTCACGGCTGTTTCTGAAGTTTGTCTAAAAATCCGTACGTATAGTATATGGATATCTAATTTTCTAATTCAAACTTAAATTAATTATTGTAAAAATGTTCGGTCCATGTGAGAGTATAAATATTCTCAAATATCCATTTTGATTCCATGTGACAATAAATGAAATATTTCATAAAAGTCTACAGAGATTCACTTGAGAGGTTCTCTGGTAATTCAAGTACCGATAAAATTCAAAGCCTCCCAAGATACAGAAGGTAAAATCGCCGGAATGGAAGTCATGACTTTCACGTTTATTAGGTAGATATAAACAAGTTTATATTTCCCTTTTGACTAGATCCAAAATATCTTATTTTAATATATTCATTTATAGAGCGGTAGCGCTAAATCGTTATCCTCATCAGGCTCTTATGATTTGGTTTATTGAAATCTTTTTCACAAAGGAAATGTATTAATGCATTAAGATCTTTGTATATTAACTTTGTTTTTTAAAACTTTGATTTGACCGGGCTTTCTCTCATGTTCTTGTTCCTCTGAAAAGAAGTATTAGGTGGTGATGGGAAGATGGGCTTGGGCTCAGCATTTTCATACTGAAATTTTGCACACTTGTGTGAAGTCAGAGGCAATGCATGAATCAATTAATAGAATAAATAATTTTGAAAAAAAATTATATATTAAAAAAATTGAAAAATTATTTATTTAAAATTCACAAATTAAATGAGTAATTCATTGTACATCTGTAAGATTGGAGACACTGGATTCTTTGGAAGTGTTGTCTTTAAAAAGTAATTTTTAAACGTACTGTATATTATTTTGTTCAAAACAGAATACGAATTTGTGTAAAAACATTTTAAATCTTTTTGTGCACATTCACTTTGATGCATGCGTTTACTTCTTACATTATTTACAGACCTGAATCTATGGACATGTTTTCTCACTTGTCTACCAGCTCCGCTGACTGACCGTGTGTGGCCGGTGTTATCTTGACATCGTGAGAGTGGTTGACCTGAGTCTCCGTGTTTTTCCGCCTGAGTCTCTCCTGCCATTTCTTGCGAAAATTTGCTCTCTCTAATGGGGTAGCATCCTTCTTAACAAAGACTGATTTAAACTCTGTGAATTCACTTAGTTTTCTCGCAGCCCTAAGCACATGTCAGACCTGGGCTGCCCACGAAAACTTGCCCACGAAAGGCTTAATGTTCAATCATTTTACTTTTAAAATTAAAATTTGAGAATGAATTAAGACTTTACCAATAAGTATTTGCCTCAAAAATCTTGTGCTTATAAATAACCAGTTGATTGCTGCTGTTATTTGGGTTGAAGTGACGTGTCTTGGTGTGAGCAGCGCAGCAGCGGCAAGTTTTCCGCGGATGAGGAAGCTGTAGCAGCGGCTGGTGGCGGTGGCCATTACTCTGCACCATCCAGCTCCAAGCAGCTCGCCCAGAAGATGCAGCAACATTTTCCTGATAAACATGCGCGCAAGAGAACATATCACTGTGCTAATTGCGAATATATTTGCTTTTTTAAGCATAATTCAAGTAGGCATATTCTTTCCAAGCATACAACAGAGAAACCTTTTTGCTGCTCTGAGTGTTCATATGTCTCCGTCACACAACAGCAACTAAGTAGGCATTTTCTTTTGAAACATTCAGCCGAGAAACCTTTCACCTGCTCTGAATGCCCATATTCCTGCATCACACAACGAAATCTAAGTAGTCATATTTTTTTATAAACATTCAGCAGAGAAACCTTTTACTTGCTCTGAATGCTCATATGCCTGTATCACACAACAGCAATTAAGTAGGCATTTTCTTTCGAAACATTCAACAAAGAAACCTTTTACCTGCTCTGAATGCTCATATGCTTGTGTCGCACAAAAAGATCTACGTTTACATATTCTTTCCAAGCATACAACAGAGAAACCATTTTGCTGCTCTGAGTGCTCATATGCTTGTGTCACAAGACCAGATCTAAAGCGACATATTCTTTCCAAGCATTCAGCTGAGAAGCCTTATGGCTGTTCACTGTGCAAATATTCAAGCGTGAATCGTAGCAATCTCGATCGACATATTCTCCGTATGCATTCTTGAGCGAAACATCACCCAATGGAGTGAAATTCTTGATTAATTTATGATATAAACGAGTGAACCTCCGTTGCTAGGTGCTGTTCCCGGTGCCCCAGGCTCAATTTTCTTGTTGCGTGTGTCAATGGTGCTGTCCGGTGTCAATCAAGCGTCTCATTCTATTCATTATAATTGAGACATAATTTATACACTAGACGTGATATAGATTGATGTAAAAGTACTATACTTGGGTTAGCATGGGCACCATCACGTGAAAGATCACGCGATCAAGCCCTCAGTAGTGGGCGGAAGACGTACTTCTATAAAAGGGCTGGGAACCTTAGTAAGTCCCCCGCAGATGCTGACAAGTACACCCGCCGCGATGTAACTCGCGTTAGAGTTACTCCGACCTAACGGTCGACGTCTTAGCTTTACCTGTATCATATCTCTAATGTATTACCACCCCGTTTCAAGATGAGTTCTCTAGACGTATGGTGGCTTGCTTATCCCTCACGAACTTAGTCACGAATCACTGTTCTCAGGTTTAGGTAGAAATATAATAAGTCTGGAGGTGCATATACAATGATCCGGG
This sequence comes from Hyalella azteca, assembly GCF_000764305.2. Lineage (NCBI taxonomy): Eukaryota > Metazoa > Arthropoda > Malacostraca > Amphipoda > Hyalellidae > Hyalella > Hyalella azteca. The sequence goes on from NW_025942599.1 coordinate 13,791, forward strand.
ACATTACCAACAGCTGGATATTTTCATTGCATAATTGACCAACTGCTCGCTAGAAACTACGAGATAATTTTAAAGTATTAAGACATTTTGATGCGTAAAAATTTGAACTTGTTCTTGAATGTTTACATGAAAATTGTCATTGCATAGAAATACCTCTTTTCAATGCATATAATGTGCTTCTTACTATT
>NW_025942599.1:14338-24845 GCF_000764305.2 Hyalella azteca
GTGCAGTGGGCCCCTGAGGTGTGGCGTCACGTGCAGTGGGCCCCTGAGGTGTGGCGTCACGTGCAGTGGGCCCCTGGGGTGTGGCGTCACGTGCAGTGGGCCCCTGAGGTGGAGCGTCACGTGCAGTGAGCCCCTGAGGTGTGGCGTCTCGTGGTCCCCGCAGGGCAGAAGCTTCCCCATGACGCTGGATGAGCAGGAGACTTCAGCGCCTCCGCGTTCCTCTTCAGTAACTCTGTAACTGACGCGCACCAGAGCTCAGGAGCTGGCGTCGGCAACTGCTGCTCGCACTTCCAGGAATTGTGTTCAGGAATTGGTGCTCGCAGTTCCAGGAATTGTGGTCAGGAATTGGTGCTCGCAGTTCCAGGAATTGTGGTCAGGAATTGGTGCTCGCAGTTCCAGCAATTGTGGTCAGGAATTGGTGCTCGCAGTTCCAGGAATTGTGGTCAGGAATTGGTGCTCGCAGTTCCAGGAATTGTGGTCAGGAATTGGGGCTCGTAGTTCCAGAGACGCAACCATCAGTGTGGCGGTGACCATTCAATGCTTCAGCATCTTGTTAGCTCACAGTTGTGTTGAGGTTCATAATTCACTTAAATTAGGGGCCGATTGAAGTATCTTGCCGTTATGATGTTATACGGGAAAACATATATTTCCTGTTAATAATATAATACAAAGGAATATGTATATATATAATATATATTATAATATAAATGCATATTTTCTGTTTATTATGTTCTTAGTTTTGGTGGGAAAGCAACAGTCGGGTTAATATCAATTCTTCTGATGAGGAAGGAGAATCACATTGCTTTTCTAATATATTCACAAATGAATAAGTATTGATTTTCATCTGCGCTCAATGCTAATTACTGAATAGTTAGCTTACAAATTGTTTGTGGTATGCAATGAATGAACTGAAGATAAATGATAGTTGGAATTCATACATTACGTTATGATAAATTAAATGAGATTCCCAGTTATAAAAATATTTTGAATTGTGTTGACGCTAAACTCCTCATTTGAACATCTTGACCGAAATAAATCTAAGCGAATGCTTCTCGCTCCAATGTTGCATATTCCGGAGTTGAAATAAGTAATTTTTGACTGACAGATAATTTACCACAAATTAGTGGTATCTTTGTTGATTATTTTGTTTTTACTAATAAAAAATATTCGTAACTAATCGTTCCGTTTGGCGCTGCAGGACAGAAAGACTTGACATCGAATCTCATTTATTGTTTGAAACACAGGAATAACATTGAAAAAATCAGGGAAGAAGGGTAGCTGGTGTGAGCAGCTATGAAACAATGCTAATTTATAACTGAAAAGGGGATAAAAAGATTTGAATCAGCAAAGAAAAAATCAGAAAAGGTAGAGGAGAAATCATGAACAATATTAAAAATTATGAACAGTAATATTAATTAATGAAATAATAAGACTCAAATCCTGCCTGTGCTCATCCACCCAGCGCAGTTAGCACGCCAACACAGGCCCCAGACTGAGCATCGCTGCTCGGAGTTTTTAAATCAAGATCGAAGGGAATAACAATTTGTAGAATCTTGTCAGAAATAGTTTACTTTGTGGCCCATGCTTCAGCGCATGTTTTCCCTTCGTTAATGTTGGTTGATTTTTCTACCAGCCGTGCCTATTGAACTGGTAAATATAGCTGAAAACTGTCTACATTCTCAGGCTGAAGGCAGCGTCCGACACCACAAGTCTTCACAAGTTATGGAATTAACTGTCTACATTCAAGCAAGTGTTACAAAGTATGATTTAGTCGGATTAATGAATTACGATCCTGAGATTTGGTTTCGACAGTTCCTTATCTATGTAATAATTTTATTATCTGAAAATCGAAATATATCTTGATATTATGCATAATGACATAATTCCACACCAATTTGATTCAATCTGAAAATCAATAAACAGGTAATTATTAAAAAGTTAGCACATGCAATCAAAAAGCAAGTGAGTTATAATTATGAATCAATCTTAACGTTAAATATTTCATTGTGAAATATGATTTAATTTCTTTTTCGATTTCGTTGGCCGGCAAAAATTTAGGATAGCGGTGAATCCTTATTATATTTTACAGCATTAAAAATGAAATTTTTGCATCGCAACAAAAAAACTTCTTAGTGAATGTTGAATTGTGGGCCTCTTTTGGCCTTTTTTTGCTTGGATTTGGCCGTTTTGATGGGCCATCTGGCAACATTGCTGAGAATTCACTCGAGCATCCCCACGATGATGAGTTAATAATTGCGTCAGTTACTGTGCTGTAAACTAGTAAACCGATATCATCGTAGCGAATATTTATCGAGGAACAGCTACTAGCCTAAAGCAACAAGGACCAACACGCGCAACAAGCGTGACCAACACGCGCATGTGACAAGGTAATGGACGTGCGATGACCACCCGTTGGCCGGCCTTGTTAGGTGTGCGCTAAAGAGCTTGAGGCCTGGGCATCGCACGCAGTCACTATTTGCATGAAAGTAAAACTGTAAACTTGAACAGAACAATCGAAGCAATACTCGACAGTGAAGACATCCAAATAATGCAAAGCTCTAATTTAACAGAGGCATTTGAGTTTTAAAACGAAGAAACCACAAGCAAAGAGTGCAGTCACATTTTGGCGTCCAACAGCTGTCAGCACAAAAGGGCCGCTGGCTTCCACACACAATCCACAGATGCAGCAAGATGGCGGTTGGTCCGCCACTGGATGATGTCTTGGTTTCCAGAAGTTCAGGAACTCCAAGACTGACGCCACTTCTCGATTGCCGGGTCGAATTCACGGGCGGGAAGTCACAGGAGGTTCATCACAAATGCAGAGACGTAGGCCACCGCCGCTGCCAATGAGAAATGAAGGTCTGTGTGACACAGTGGCAAAATACCGATACCGTGAATACCGATAAATTAAATTACTTCACCGCCCATTGTCTCTGAAGTGGATTTAAATGATAATAGATACGGGACCGCAACATCATGTAATCCTTTAACAACTTATTATTACCGTCATCAAATTCAAATCAATCTATATATATAACTCCACTGAAGCCTTCCTAACCCCTCAACATCTCCCACTATAGCCTTCTCATCCCCACACATCCTCACTCTATGACTTCGCTGCGCGTGGCGCCTTCATTGGCGGTGCGGATGCCCTCCTCGTGCAGCAGCGCCAGCAGCCGCCGCTCCTCCCCTACGCTCAGCGCCGACTCAAAAATATAAATGAGCCCGTACCTGTGAGGCGTTATGACGTCATTTAAATAAAAATAAATACAATTGCACTGAATATTGGAAGGTGAGCACTAGTCACACTCTTGCGGGAAGTGCGTCGATATATTAATACTAATCTGGCCAGAGGTCAACACAATGCGAGGCTGACGCTGAAAAATTTACAGTACTGTTAAGGGACGCATAACTCCTTAATTGGGAACAAATTCGCGGTATTCAAAATCCCGATCAGTAAATGGCTGCAACCTCAGAAATATGTCCTTTTATTTATTCATTACTCCTAATTGTTTGTTTGTTATGTCTAATGGAACTGGTTCACTTGATTCAGTAATGGCGCCAGCCAACAAACGATGAACTCTCTTCTGCCATTAGCCTATCACAAACTAGAATAACCATTAATAATAATGGCAGTATTTAGTGGTGCCTAGGTGATTACGAGAAGTAGTTTTATATTGGATGTTGGATGGACTGATAACATCAGACCCATATATCATTGTCAGGCAGGCGACTGACCTCTTGCTGCTTGGGGCATAAGCCAGCACCGTCTGGGCCACCGCCTCGCAGCTCCCGGCCACCGGGCTGAGCACTTTCAGTATGGGAGGAGGAGTGGCTGGTAGAGGCACAGCCGTCAAGGAGGCATCCATCACAGGCGTTATAACATCTGTTGGAAAAAATTAAATGAAGTTTACTGGTCAATTCCAACCATTACTTTTACAAATATTCATCACAAAAATCCCATTTATCACAAAATTCAGAGGCATCAGCCAACGAACGCTGCCTGCGGGCATAGGGTCCCTGCCAACATTCATGGAGCCTTCAGCAGACTAAACGCTCGTCCTCATGCACTGCTAAGCAAGCCTACGCGTTCTTGTGCATTCCTCTGCAGGACTGCTTGTCTTTCTAAACTACATAGCAATTACTCTCGTCCTATTTTACTCTTCAATCATATTCTTGTACTGGCACCTCTTAGCAAGTCTCCTCGCCCTTCTACACTCTAGAGTCTTCACGATCCTCTGCACTCCATAGCAAGTCCCCTTGTCCCAGTGCACCACTCACATATGTCCTCAGGACCTAACACGAATTACTTGTAACGTGAAGGCGGCGACAGAGCAACAGGTTCTATGCGCGTTCAGATCGACCACTCCGCACGAGTGTCGCTAGAGCAGCACGAGCGTTGCTAGAGCAGCACGGGCGTTGTTAGAGCAGCACGAGTGTCGCTAGAGCAGCACGGGTGTCACTAGAGCAGCACGGGTGTTGCTAGAGCAGCACGGGTGTTGTTAGAGCAGCACGAGTGTTGTTAGAGCAGCACGAGTGTTGCTAGAGCAGCACGGGTGTTGCTAGAGAAGCACGGGTGTTGTTAGAGCAGCACGAGTGTCGCTAGAGCAGCACGAGTGTCGCTAAAGCAGCACGGGTGTTGTTGGAGCAGCACGGGTGTTGTTAGAGCAGCACGAGTGTCGCTACCCAAATAAAAATAAAGAGTGCAGCCCCTATGTTTTTATGATGGCTATAGGCGGACGCCGTAGGTGGAGAGGCTATGATTTATTCAGTGAATTAAGAGTGGCGTGCACTACCTTTACCACACCTATAACCTGCCGATGGCCACTCTACCCGTAAAGCAATTCTTCCGCCAATAATTACCCATTGACACCAGCGGCACATTGATGAGCCACTGATGGCCACTTTTAAAATGAAGCCGATACAAATTTTTAATTTAGTTTCTAATTCGATACTTATGTATTTATTGACATAGTTCCACACAATCACCAAAATAGGGGCAGCGTATATAACTCTACCACTATAGTATTTGTGAACATTTGTGAACACCTTGCTTCCATATATCTGTCAGTTTTACTCGTACCAACCGAATTCACGCTCAATTTTTGCTAAATTTTCCAGAACTTAATCTTAGAGCCAAGCCCACAGAACGAGGTCATGGTTTCGTCTTGATCTCAAATGACCCGCAACCCAATAACACTTTTCTACGTTGGATAAATTACAGTGGTAGATGCCTTCGTGCACTGTGCAGTTTGAGCAAACGTTTATCGGTGGCTCACAAGAGATTTGTCAGCAATGTGCCATTGATGTTTCAAACCCTATAAATCATCGATGATTCATCGATGACTCCCACCTATACTCGCCACCCTCTCGATTTATCGGTGTTTTATTCTCGATTTTAGGCAGATCTGGCCACCCACCGTTACGCCACCTATAATCTACTGTTGCTAGAGCAGTGTTGCTAGAGCAGTGCGAGTGTTGATAGAGCAGCACGATTGTCGCTAGAGCAGCACGAGCGTTGCTAGAGCAGCACGAGTGTTGTTAGAGCAGCACTCTTGTCGCTAGAGCAGCACGCTTGGCCCTAGAGTGCACACTTGTCGCTAGAGCAGCCCGCTCGTCGCTAGAGCAGCACGCTTCTCGCTAGAGCAGCAAGCTTGTCGCTAGAGCAGCACGCTTCTCGCTAGAGCAGCACGCTTGTCGCTAGAGCAGCACGCTTGTCGCTAGAGCAGCACGCTTGTCGCTAGAGCAGCACGCTGTCGCTAGAGCCTGTNGTGCGGCCAGCTGTGTTGGTGGTGCCCGAGCGTCAAGCCAGCAGAGGTGCCGGAAGAGAGAGGGACGCCCTACAACCATGGACAGAATGCAATATTCCCAACACAAGTGGGTTTGTTTAAGATAAAACTTATCAGTTACGCAGTGGTAGTTTTGTTTTATGTAAGTATATATCTATATTCGTCAAACATGTTCTTTAAACATACAACTATTCACTTGTAAACTTCTCAATGAGTTATATGAATTGCTTGATAACATTACCACGCACAACGTCTGCGATCACCTCCACGCAACTGCCATAGCTAGTCTCGGTCATCCATATTGAGATGGCACTTCTAGTGACGCTGCGGCTGAGAGGTCGCATCACAAGATGAGTGTTGAGGCACATAGCTGTCTCTTATACACATCTAGATGTGTATAAGAGACAGGTATGGTCCTTACGAACCGAATGATACGTGTCTCGATGTTGTAGGATGATATTTGTAGGAGGAGATAGATTTTCTAAAGTACCCCTTTTTAGCCGTTTTCTATGAATTTCACGTTTTCCATCAATTTTTTCGAAAAATTCATAGAAGCAAAATGTTCTTATTTTTCCATTTTACGTATGTATGTGAAGTTTCATGATGATCGGATAATAACTGTAGAAGTTTTTCTGGAGGGTAGCCGGTCCCCTTAATACAGTTACATAAAATTAATTTTGACGTCAACAACACAACGTAATTGAATTGAGCGCAAAAACTATTTAAAAGGAGGTTGTCCTGTTCAACTCATACTGTCATCACATTAATATTATTAAATTAATATATTATTATTAAACTAAGGATATGAATTATTACTCCATCATCGCAATAATAATATTTTATTTGTATGCTAGGTTAATGAATGTTAATAATGGCGTTATTGTCATAATTTTATTACCATAATATTATGATGATTATTATGACATTATTATGACATTAAATGAGATTCCCGACGAACCTATATGGTGATGTTGCCTGGAGGCTTCCTCAACTTTCACATAACATTAAACACATCCAACACCACATGCATGTCCATAGAAAACATTAAACTCATCCAACACCACATGCATGACCATTGATAACATAAAACTCATCCAACACCACATGCATGACCATTGATAACATTAAACACATCCAACACCATATGCATGACCATTGATAACATTAAACACATCCAACACCACATGCATGACCATTGATAACATTAAACTCACCCAACACCACATGCATGATCATTGATAACATTAAACTTACCCAACACCACATGCATGACCTTTGATAACATTAAACTCATCCAAACTACATGCATGACCATTGATAACATTAAAAGACATTTTAGATACAAGCCAATTATCTGACAAAACAAAATTCCACACAATGTACCCATGAATGGCCTTCTGCAACTAAACAATGATTCCAAATAGTACATCTATACATCAATATGCATGAAAAAATATGTACATTACGATATAAAGCAAAAAAAATCAGAAGGTATCTGTATTACTAATGTTCACTTGATTGAGCAACAGCGAAAATCAAGGCCCTTCCATTTATTTATATAATAATCGAGGTTATCATGGGTTTAACTAACTCTCTCGTTGACACCAAAATTGTTGATAGCAATTTAAATCATCCAAACACTTTTATATTTTAGCTCAAGTATCGAGGTCATCCTATTTACCGACGTGCCTTTGCTTTACATGCATAAGAGCCTCCTCACGGAACATGCCACATCCTATAAAGATATATCTCTGGGATCCAAATATTTGCGGGACATTTCCAATATTTTTATACACTCTTATGAGATCCGTTTTCTCGATAGGATACCAGGACTCATTCTGTACACGAGATACAGAGATGATATTCTGATCGTGAGTGAAGCAAGTAAACTTGAATTTCACTCATTCCTCGAGGACTTGAATCCAATCCTTAAATCAATCTAATTTTGAAAAGCGGAGTTAAGCTTTTATTGGGCCTCCCAACTTCCCAAGATACAGAAGGTAAAATCGCCAGAATGGAAGTCATGACTTTCACGTGTATTAGGTAGATATAAACATAGTTTATATTTCCTTTTTGACTAGATCCAAAATATCTTATTTTAATATATTCATTTATAGAGCGATAGCGCTATTTTGTTATCCTTATCAGGCTCTTATGATTTGGTTTATTGAAATCTTTTTTACAAAAGAAATGTATTAATGCAATAAGATCTTTGTATTTTAACTTTGTTTTTAAAGCTTTGATTTGACCGGGCTTTCTCTCATGTTCTTGTTCCTCTGAAAAGAAGTATTAGGTGGTGATGGGAAGATGGGCTTGGGCTCAGCATTTTCATTCACAAAGTGCAAACGCTTATTTAAAACCTTCCCTAGTTTATGGTTTTATGTACCAGGTTGTGCTTCGTTTTAAAGAAAAGCGAGCGCTCTAGGGGTTTATTTTCAACTTTATTCCTCCGTAACACTTCCTCAAATTACCGCAGTCCTAGCTCAAGATGGGTGGAGAGCACGCAGTGGCAATATTTTAGTAATATTACCAAGCATTGTTAACCTGGGGTATCTAATCTGATATCAGTTCTCATCCTTTCTCGTGTCCATTTATTTTTAACTTGTTATTAAACTTATGTGAGACGTGCCCTCGAAGTTTGTACGAACCAGACGCCTCATTAAGTGCATCGTAGAATAATAATAATAATAATATTTTTTTATCGACCGGCAAAAAAATAATCTCATGAATGAAGCAGAGAAAGAATGAACGTGGAACTCAAATTGATGCATCAACATTTCCATCTAATGGAAAAATGTATGCTGATATAATCTTTCATTTCACATTACATTCTAGTTCTAATTGCTTTTTTATTGCTGTAACAAAGCCGAAAACAATTACGTGATATATTGGCCGAAGACGCTGAACGTATGTGGCTGATTGCTGAGACCTAATAGGCCGAAAGTTTATTTGCTAGAAGTTTTTTAGCTAATTAATTAGGTCTCTCAATGCATCATGCCAGTGAGGTTTTCTCTTACCTCATATCAATTACATTCTTATCTTTATTTGGCAGTATTACTGAATTGTTCTTCAATTAATGATTCCATCGTATAAAATGTGTATACAAAATGGGTATATTTACTAAAACAGACTATAAAAAAATAAGTATATATGTCATATATGACTCGAAATTTATTTTTATCATATAGATTTTTACTCTTACTTAATCGCTTACAAACGATTTAAAAATAGATATTGTTTTTCTTGAATGAGATGAGTTTTGACGCTAGAACATTAAATTTTCCATCATGAACGACCTCTAACAAAAATGTATAGCCATTCCTAAAAGTTTCTAAAGTTAAATTGGAAGTAAAATTTAGATTAATAAATTTTCCCATTTACATCGACTAGTGAAAAAATCGTAATTTACCGCTCAATTTCACCAGCACTCTCATCACAACTATTAATCAATAATTCCTTATTTCCTTGCAAAATAGCGCAAAAATTGCGTTAGCCGCATATATGTATAAGCTCGTCTCCTCGTGAAGAATGATTGCGAAACAATTCCTAAATTCATTCATTTGAATATATGATCAAATAAAATCATGTATTCATATTAAAATAATTTCCGCATTTTATGTGAATGCATTCTAAATTATTTTAGGAGAGGTAATTTGCTTACGAGCAAATTCGACAATAATCTGGTACGTGTCAAACCTTATCAACATGTCAAGATATGTATAAGATAACACGTAATGCGGTGTAATTCCTTCATAAAATATTCTTCTGGTCTGTCTCGAGGTCATTATTAGCCATTTTAGAGATGTTTATATATTTGCTAGGTAATGGTAATATATTTTTGATTTAGTAGTGATATTTTTATGAGTTAATGCAATATGGTAATGGAATAACTATGAATTTATCATAATATGTTAACTACTTAGTGGTAATAAGCTTGCGAGTTAATAGCGTAAAGGTTTTATATTGAAGAATTTTTTATTATTTTAATATTAGGCTATTACGGATTATATACTGTATGTATTGTGAATCTTTTATTTATTGAAAGTATAATTGCAAGAATTTCTAGAAAACGTTTGTATCCCATTAAACGGAAGCGAAACATATATCGGTAAATGGTAGTTTGATCGTTTTCTATTGGAAGAGAACCTCCATTACTTTTCTTATATATAAAAAAGAGTCAACGTGATAGTCGCGAAATGTAGCTTTATAAAATGACGAACGGTTTTTCTGATCATTGAACGTAAGGGTTACCATTATATACCCACTACAATAGTATTAGACTCATATGTATAATGGAGCTACTTTTCTATATGGTGTTGTTCCAAATTCGGAGATATATTTAATAATTATAATGTATTCGCACATTTAAACAATGAAATAACAGTATTGACTATGCTGACTCATTTTCAATTGGGATCATCACGGTATAAATAACCATCCATACCGCACTCCCAAAAGAAGCCACTATATGTCTGTAATAAATATTAGGGATATACATCAAATTGAATTCGTATTTCTTCTTTGCATAAATCATCTCAAATAATATTTGAAGTTTTTATGAATAAAAAACTGTCGACAGCTCAGATAATGAATGCAATAAAGCTTGCCGAAGCTTCTGCTGTCAAAGACATGACGCGTCCTCATCCGCACAGCCGCTGGGCGCCGTGAGACCTGCGAGGTGCGGCAGCAGTGGGCCCCTGAGGTGTGGCGTCACGTGC
>NW_025942600.1:0-1251 GCF_000764305.2 Hyalella azteca
AACCTAATATAGCGCTCGAATTATCTCGTGCTTAATGGGATACTTGGATCATCGCTAACCTGATATGGCACTCGAATTATCTCGAGCTTAATGAGATAATGGGATCATCGCAAACTTAATATGGCACTCGAATTATCTCATGCTTAATGACATACTTAACTGGATCATCGCAAACTTATTATGACACTCGAATTATCTCGTGCTTAATGAGATACTTGGATCATCGCTAACCTACTATGACACTTGAATTATCTCGTGCTTAATGAGAAACTTGGATCATCTCGTGCTTAATGTGATACTTGGATCATCGCTAACCTACTATGACACTTTAATTATCTTCTGCTTAATGCGATAATAGGATCATCTTAAGCTTAGTTCGATACTTGGACCTTTTTATGCTCAATGCGATTAGATTATTGTATCGCCTCCTGCCTAATTCACTTCTTGCATTTAAAAGCAGTCTTCAAGAAAAAGAAAAAATTTTCGACAATTATGTCATTTCAAAATCTCGTTGAATATTTTTCAATTAATAGCTAATTTATTATGCCGAAATTTCGTGAGTCAACAAATATTTGAGTTTATGAATTAGGCCTAAAAACCTAAAAATCCCAACTGCCTTCCAAAAATCTCTATCTCAAAATCTCAAAATTTCATGCTCTTTATTCAATCTTTTTATCTTTTGAAGCGACTTCCGACAGCGTGAGCTTTTCAAATTCGCAGTCGACTTTTTTTTATAACTCAGCTCGTCGAAGCTTTAGTGAAATTTTTAATCCCCAATAAATATTTTACTGTCACCTTCATGCACAATCCTATTTCAATAATAAATAAAACATTGAATTTGAAGTGAAGCCATCAGTCACAGATGAAGAGTAATTGGACTATCATGAAGCTAGCTGCTGCTTTGTAGAAATATTAGATAAACGTGAAGCCAGATGTTGCTTTGTAGAAATATTAGAAAAACACGAAGCTAGCAGTTGCTTTGTAGAAGTTTTAAATATACATGAAGTCAGCAGTTGTTTTGTGGAAATATTAGGTGAACATAAACTAGCAGTTAATTTGTAGAAATATTTGATAAACGTGAAGCAGTCGCTGATGAAGAAAAGTTAGGAGTTCAGCGCGAGAAGACATTTTCACTTTTGTCCAAAATTTAATCTACTACATGGGAAAAATATTTCATTCTGGTAGCTGGTAACAAAAACTAAATTGAGATATTTTTCTATTACAGATCGTGGTACAGATGGAGCAGGGCAT
>NW_025942601.1:0-36006 GCF_000764305.2 Hyalella azteca
CACTGCCTAGATACGGACGGCTTGGTGGCGGATATCACATTCGCTGCAAGGCTCCGGCGCGCTACGTCCGAGTGGTGTAGAATTTTTTCGCGGTGCGGCGAAAGACGCTAGGCCATTCGATCGCCGGATGTTTCTCCTGAGGGCTGATTGGTCTAATTCAATTGATTCGTTCTGTCTGGTGGCTTTCGGCTGCCTATATGATTTTCCCAGAAGTGTTGAAGGCTACGTTCCGGAGGGCAGGAGTCATGATAGTCCATTACATCCAGGGCAGTGGTGGTCTTCGGCAGGCGACCCAAGTCGACATGGTGTCATGTTTACACAAGTCGTATGTATCTGTGTGTCATTACAAAAAAATAACAAAAATTACAATTTCCTCTTTCATTCTTATTAAAGTTTCAGAATCGCATCGTATTCCTGCTATACAGTCAGAATCTCATTAATCAAAGAATACGTGGGCATAACTGAGGACCTTATTCAATTGGAATATTCGTATGTAAGTTCAACATTGAAACAAATGAAAAAAAATACGATTGGTAAGATTTCAATCTTCTGAACACAAGAATTTACTTAATCATTGTGTTAAAATTTAAAATTGTTGTTGAAATTTACTTAATTAATAAATAAATTTCTTAATTCTTGTGTTAATTCTTAGAAAAGAATACAGCTTCTCCACGTCGCATCCGCACGAAGTTTGTAAGGGATTTGAAGCTACCTGAGGAGAGCTAAAATTTTGATTCGAGGAACAGGTTCAAGGAGGGAAAGGCATCTGAAGAAACCCGCATTGTTGGCTGGTTGCCAACCTCTTCAGCACTAATGGCATCTGAAGGTTTGCTTCTCTGAAGTGTATAGCAGTCGCTGAACAATTCCTGTTGAAAAATACAAATACATAAGAAACTAAATCCTTATTCTCCGTGTACGAAAGTCGGAACTCGTGCTGTCGCGGAAGTCAAATACAACAAGTAAACGGTTATTGTTATTGTTATATTGTTAATGTTATTGCTTGGGAGTTTTGATCAAACTTTACTAGAGCAGCCGAATGCTCTCATGACATCCAGAACTGTTGCACTTATTATGTGAGAATGAAACTGAAAGCGCGTCATCGGGAAACTAATTATAGGAAATTAATACTTCTGGTCAATGATCGTGAATTTTTATGTTATAATATATGTACATTCAGTGAACGTTTCATTTTCCACTTCTGTGAATGTGATGCACGGTTAATACATCATCCATTTAATTTTAGCACAAGTGTTATCCACGTATTTAGAGTAGACTTATCATCAATATCTTATAGGAATCAGAGCAATTTATTAATCCAGAGACCTTTCAGAGCTGAGCTTTTCATCCTAATTTTTTGTAGACCTGCAAACATTTTGAGAGAATAAGCCTGAAGCTTAAAGTAATAAACTTGAACTTTGATATTGATAAACTTTGATATATTTTAACGTTAAAAAACGTTAAAACTTTGATAATTTTTTGAATGCCTGCCATTCATTTATTTATTGATCCTCGTTTGTGTTTATTATTTATCGGTTCATTTTATTAAAAGACAAGGAAATGTGAGGTTGATTTCGCTCAAATATTATTTATTTGGCATCCAAGGCTTTCTTCCCAATAAAAAAACATGGAAATTGCACTGCATTGTTTGTTTTATATAAGGGAAATATGAACTGACATCTTCTAAAATTCAAACGAGTTACTTCATATGTTTACTATAGTATTTGTGTCCTGCTATTAATCAATTTCCCTCTTTCATAAGCGAAAGTTTTGTCTAGAACATTTTTTAGCTTCTTTGTGTGCTTGATATAAATTAATTTATAAAAAAAATTAAAATTCAACATCAAACCATCAATGAAATTTTTGGGACGGAAATTGTTTGTTGTTGTTTCCCTACGAAAAAATATGATATTATCCTTTCAAAATACTATAATGATAAAAAAAATATTATTTTGGCGAACATTTATCGGGACCCCATCATAGCATTCCTACTACCATTCATACTTCCCCGTTCCTACTACGTCCCTGTTAAATTAAAACTTTGCCCCAGTCTAGATTTTTGGAGGTGCTACGAATAACCTTTAAATAAATATTCATTTTATTGATACCGATTAAAAATCATTCACCACTAAACCGTTAATTTTATGATTAATTTAAGTAAATTTAACAGCCAGGGGAGCTGCTCCACTCACCTCCAATAAAGCATATTTTATGTTAAAATAATCCAATCTCGCTTTTATTTCAGTTAATTCGGTGTTTCCAACAGACTCCAATTTACGACTCACAATAATCTTGAATCTTTCTTTCTTGTTCTCTTCCACACTTGTAAATAAAACATCCCAGGCTTGGGGACCTTGCTCTGCGGTGATTTTCTGAGCTGAGCCAGCAGCGCATCTTTCCATCTCTCATATTCAGTATTTAGGCTCAGTATTTCATCAATTAAACTCAAAATACCGGTAGCTCGCTCAATTTTACCTCGCATATTGACTAGTCTATAAGATTCCTGGCGGGTCCAGAAACATCATCTCCTTGGAGTAAGTCGTCTAGAAATTTTATGCTTGGCATGCGTGTCCCTGGTGCACGTGAAACACTCGAGTTCCACAAAGTCAAGGCAGATTTCGACGTTGATATGACGTTTAATTTCGGTTGTTCAACATTTCAGCCTGAAATCAACCAATAATCAACGTTTTATATGTTGATTTTTCAGCCAATAATCAATAATCAACAGCTCGCATATGTTATGACGGCCGTAAGTATGCAGCTCGCATATGTTATGACGGCCGTAATTATGCAGCTCGCATATGTTATGACGGCCGTAATTATGCAGCTCGCATATGTTATGACCGCAGTTATTCGCCACAGTGAGCTCGAGATTAGCTTTCTAGCAAGACTGACTCCTTGCTTAGCACAAGAAAAAGAGAAATGTAACGGTGCTTCATTAGGTATAATAGAAACCACGACTATCAATTAAGTTGGATGTCAGTGCTAAAGTTCAGCGTGAAATTAAAAAACATTTCTTGTTTCACGATGTATAATTTCCTTTCTACAAACCTGCAAGAAAAATATTTGGAGAACAATCGCGTCGAAAACACGATTCCTATAACTCAGGCGCTGACCCTTAAATCGCTGATCCTTATTCTTAAAACGATGCTGGTCACGACCCAGGGTCCAATCACGATGAAGGTGACAAACCCTTAAAATTTACCGGTAACGATAATGACTTAAAATAAAACATAGAGGTGACAATGCTGAGAATTTACAAGTGATAGTGACAGCGTTCATTAGGCTAACTATAGCCTTAAGCAGATTATTGACATCGCAGCATTCTAGCAGCTTGCTGGGCTTTGGAGCCGAAACTCGTTGCTCAAATTTAGCTTTTTTGAACCCCACGGCCACCTCGCCTGTTTTGACTAGAACTGTCATAGCAAGCTGGGATCGAACCCGCAACACACTCCATCCATTTTAGTACTCTCAACATGTAGCCACTTGGTGACCCTGCTAATTATTAGTCCCAGTAACAATAATTAACTTGGGAAACTTTAATGAGGATCACCGGAGACTCGTTTTTCTCATTAAATTTAGTTTTTAGCATGTTAAACTACCAGCCTAGCGATAGTATTCAAAAGTATACAGTATGGTAATCAATTAATGAATGTCAGGATAAAGAAAGGTTGTGTCTGGAGTTACAAAGCTTGTGGTTAAACGTAGCATAAAATATCACGCTCTGTCTAGGAATACATTATCCGTCGTAGACGTTATTAGCATCTATATGATTAATGACAACAGAAATACCATCAACAATGTGACATTATCGAACGATAGCTGCGCGATTTGCTAATAAAAAAAACACTTGAAACATGGACAAGAAAAAGATGCGGAAGCAACCACAGATTATAAATTTGTTGCGCTGTTTACGTCAAATCACAAGAAAAAGAACGTAAAAAATGTTTGAAATGGAAGCCTTAATACAATCCTGAAAAATAAATCATTTGGCGTTCTTAGCACCACAAGAACAAGTCTAAATCCCACATCCGTCTGACAAGGAATCCTTAACATGTGTTTGAGCACAATCCCTGGACGTCCGCCTCTGTCCCACTATTGTCTCCAAAATAATCTCGCATCAGCTCCCCCAACTGAGGACAGATGAGCGTTAGTTCTATTGCTCCTGGGCCTCAGTAGCACAGACGTGCCTCAGGCAGTTGACGACGTAGTCGCATCAGCGTAGCCCTGGACGTAGTCGTACAAATCTTCCGAAATTTTCAATGAAAAATTTGTGTCGCTGAAGTAACTAGAATCTAAAAATTCCTATTAAAGATACCAAACCAAGTACTGTTGTGATATGGGAATGTTATCTTTATTGTCTTTTAGGGTTTCGCTGACGATAGATAGGACTTCGTTTTGTTCCATTCACCTGAATGTTCAATTATGAGTCAAATTAAAATTTTGATATGTTTAGTGATGAATTATGAGTTCAAAGCTCCATCAGTGAATCATCAGCGTTTGAAATGCGCCGTATCAACGGTCCCAGGCAAGACGAGTCACCGTATCAATGGTTACTCATATTCCTCATCCTCCTCGGGAAGATCAGTAATACTCGGGAAGCTGAGGAAGTCGTGGCGAAAGTAAAGGTATTCTCTAAGAGGAGCTGGCAACACGTCTCGCAAGCCTTCCGTCTTCTCTTCAATCCTGCAGTGGCCGAGGGAGGCGCGGATGGAGAGGCGACACAGCTCCTTCAGCGACCGCAGCGGCGCTACACATCAACAAAATTCAATGTTCATTAATGCCAAGCTAATAGACCATTATTAAATAATTATAACATTATAATCTTATTATTTATATGCATGTAAGTATACACATTTATTTAATCGCTGACTCCCAACACATCAGATGTAACCTGTCTAAGCCACTGTAATAGGTGATCAACTATTGATCACGCGAATCAATTACTTCTCAAGGCACTACAATTATTGAATAGAGACGAGGACAAATAATTTAAAAGATACCATTATTCTGCCTCCTAAATTGGGGAACTCCGATTAAAAGTACAAATTGGTTGGGTCGAAGTTTTAATAAATCCTTTCTCTGAGTTAAGCTAAGGAGGTTCATTAACCCTACGGAAAATGCCTCGCTCTTTGATTTGAACGTACCCATTTGATTTAAACGTGCCACTACGTTTTCTGGACGATAGCGATATCTCAGCGGCCTCATTTCGCAACGAGACCCAGAAGGCGTAGGAGTCCGAAGCTTCCACCTCGGGACATAACGGTTAACAATGGAGAACATGAGCTGTCCACTTTTAGCACACTCCCACGGAATTTCCGTCTCGCTGTTCCAGAAGTCAGAAGAATTAACTTTTATCATCATAGAAATTTTCAACTCATTGGTCTATATTATTAATAATCAAACAAGCTTCATAATTGTGAACCAGTAATTGGCTGAGACCCTTACTTCGGGTGCAGGAATAATTCGTGCACGCCGAGATGGAGCAGCATAAGCATAATGAAATCAAGTCCCGCGTCAAGGAGACTCGCACACAAATCCGTCATCATGGGCGACACAAACGCTTATGGCTACATCGATCTGTCTGATTTTTGGTGGAGAGATGCAGAAAAACATAGGGAACAAATCCTGACCTTCCAAATTTTTCAATTCTATTACTTTTCGAGTTACAGCCATTCAAAGTTGAGTATCGTTTTTTTTGGGACACCCTGTAGAGTCATTCAATTTTTAATGAAACACTATTTTATAAAAAGTGTCAAAATGGGCCCATTGCCCTACCATTGGGCAATGGGCCCATGGGCTTTGGACAAGGCGCCCACCCTCGGTCCCTTTACCACAATTGCATATTTTTTGTTTAAAAATGATAAAACAACACTTTACAGTTAAAAATAAGAAAAATGTAATGAAAAATATGACATTCATTCATTTATTAACAACCAAAAAAATCATATCCTTAACTTGAAAACAATATACTCTTGGCTTAAAAAAACTATCACTGACGTGAAGAAAAATATTTCATTGACATAAAAATGTATATATCCTTGACTGGAAAAATATATCTTTGCGATAAAAAACTCATCCTTGACATGAAAAAATTTATCCTTGACTAGAAAAGATATATTTAGTAGATCAGAAAAAACTTCGTTCCAGCTTCGTCCATAATCCAGATATTATGTGCAGAGAATTCGTATTTAATAGTGATTTCAGCCAACACCATAAAAACTCATCAACTTTTGACTCATTGGTGCTGGCTGAAATCAACTTTTGGCAAGGCAAGAGTCAAAAACTCGATAAGGGGTCAAATACGAATAACTAGAAACTAGAACCTGTTGTCTAGAGGCAGGAAATAAAAAAATCATGCAATATAAAGTGTAATTTGCAATTCAAAAAGCTAGTCATAGTTTTGAAAAGGTCATTGAGACAAATCTAATGATGTATAACACAAGACTTCACCATGGGCGCTTTGCCCCGTGACACGCATGGGCTCGTTGCCCCACTAGGTATCATTTCAATTTATATAGTTTCAACATTTTATTTTATAAGCTAATAGTCTAAACTTGAACTTAAAATTATCCCTATAAATATTCAAAATATAATTCAAAGTAATTTCAAAAGCTTCATCTACAGTAATCGAAAATAGTTCTCTTTAGCAGCAAAAAAACTTGTATCTGAGCTAAAACAGTTATTCACAAATAACTTAGCAACGCAAACACTTAGCAAAACGTAAATCCGTACACTTCATCCCTGTGAACCTGTCGACCGGCGGTAGAGAACACGGACCAATATCTGCCATAATTAGCGAGAACCCCGCTATGGGCCCATGACCCGCAGTGGTCCGTTTGCCCCATGTTACCCTACTAAGGACAGTTAAACTTTACGTTAATAAAACCTACTAGTTCTATAGCTTAAGCGTCATAACTGGATTTTTTGTTAGTATAACTTCTTGATTACTAGAGTATATTAATTTCTCATTTTTATTATACGTCCAAATAAATAAAAAATTGTGCAAGCTGAAATAAAAAAGGGTTTTTCTAACCTATTCATCATTCAAATGTCTGATATTTTCTCTTTTTGTGTTCACAGCTGACGTTTTCTTATTTCATCTTAGGAATAGTTTTCCAAAGCTGACCATCATAATTAATGACTTTCTGAGCATAATGACTATTTCCCTACTTATTTTACATCAGACAAAAACATTTATGCCAAATTTTATCAGTAGAAGAAGAAAAAAAGAAACGCTGGGAATTCATCGGACTTTAAAAAGCATAAAATTTTCGATAAAATGGTATTTTTATTACAAAATTTTGCAATATTTCTTAGTTTATATAATTTAGCTCATAATATAGATATAATTTGATTTATTAACCTAAAAAAATTGGTTTTGGCAGCAAAACTGTTCTAGTCTTCTAATTCAAAAGGCTGCATATCAACATATAGAGTACTTTGGCGGCCATTTTGAAAATCACTGATTTGAAGCCTTTCCACCAATTATATTTTAGAGGATTTTTTATATGTCTTTTCTGAGGCCTTTCTGCATGTTATGGTGATGGAGAAAATTCTTTTGCAATTTGTTCTAGGTTAACCCCCTTTTTTCACTAGGTTTCCTGGACTATATAATGGACAAGCCTCCTGCCTGGCCACTAACTTTTCAAAAACCCTGATCACCTGTTAGGTCAAGGTCACCGGTCTGTAATTTTGAGGTCCGTCCCTCGGGCCTCTGTGGATTAGCGTTATCAGTCCCACTTCGAAGCCCTCAAGAACAATTCCCTCCATCATCTAGGCTTTCCAGAACATTATGAGCCAATACATGGTTCCAACACACTTCTTAAACAGTACCGCCGGAATTCCATCCGCTCCTGGTGCTGAGAACGTCACCAGTTCTTTGATACTTATTTCCATTTTTTCTGGTCCAAACTCGATGTTCTCCAACCCCCTTTCACCTAGCAGCTCCTGGAGAACTTCGATTTCATACTGCTCCCTTGACAAGCAGGGGTTACTGAAGACAGATTCAAACTGCAATCCCAGTAACTCACACATGCCCTGGTCAGCTCCGACAAGGACATCCTTATCCTTTAGCCGTTTAGCGGACCCACTGGCGTCTTTATTTTAGACTTGGATTGGGCGTATTTGAGAAAATACTTCGGGTTCTCACTGATGACCATAACTACTTGTTCCTCAGCAGTTTGTTCTTCCAGCCTGTGCGAGTCTTGCAGCCTGAATTCAGTTTCCCTGTGCAAATCTACTAGTCTCTGTCTCCTCAGATCACCAGTGGATTCAGGTATTTGTTTATTCAATCGTGTGCGTTTTCTCATGAGGATTCGTCGGTCTCCGGGAATGTGTATGTCTTGCTGTCAGATGTGCTCCATGTGCGTCATGCTGCCTGATGTGCTGTTGTGGTGTCGTGCTGCTGTTGTGGTGTCGTGTTGCTGTTGTGGTGTCGTGTTGCTGTTGTGGTGTCGTGTTGCTGTTGTGGTGTCGTCTGGCTGTTGTGGTGTCGTGTTGCTGTTGTGGTGTCGTGTTGCTGTTGTGGTGTCGTGTTGCTGTTGTGGTGTCGTGTTGCTGTTGTGGTGTCGTGTTGCTGTTGAAGAGGACAGTGACGAGGAGAACAGAGGAGAAGAGGACGAGGAGGACGAAGAAGATGAAGGGATGGCAGACGACCTGATCCTGACTACGACATCGTACCCAGCAAGCCAACGCGGGACGCCAAGAGGCGGTCGGCCGGCAGACCTCGAGGTGCGACCCTAGCGATGATCTCAGCGGCGGCTGCGTCACGTCACTGGGGCGTCACGGGCCAATAATTTAACTCAGTGGTTCCCAAAGTGGGCGAAATCGCCCCCCTGTGGGCGGTGGAAAGATCTCGGGGGACGGCGGTGAGGAAGAAAGGGGCAGTTAGGGGGCGGGAGTCCGCGAAGTCGAAGTCAGAAGTTCGTACGTTTGTTTGACGATTTGTACACAACACGTGTAGAACATGACTCGGAATCGAATAAATTTTCACGAGATAAAAATCACCGTTTGGCAGTTAGGAATTTATATTCGAAATTTCGTTCGAATCTGTTCAGTAGGTTGGAAGAAATTCTTTGATCACCGCGAATTGCGGCCCGTATCGCCATATAGCTCCTGAAAGAAGGTGAAATTTAAACATTTTCACGAGCAAAGCATCACCGTTAGGTCCTAGTGAATACGTGTTCCAAGTTTTATCGAGCTGCGTTCATTCGGCAGGAGCGGCTCACTTTCTGTGTGCCTACAGCCAGCGAAGCGGACGCTAAACTTATACTCAACCTAAAATGAGATTGCGGAAACGATCATAGCTCGAAAAGTTGCAGACTCAGAGCAATGCGATTCATTTCAAACGAAAGGTAAAGGATTGGAGTGTGTTTGGGATTTCGAACGTTTTTCTGTCGGGTCAAAACTTCATCCCTAAATTGGGGGTCAAAGTTAACCCTGAAAAAATTGTTTTCGGCTATTTTTCGGTGGTTTTTCAACTCTCGCGACCAAACCGTAGACATTTTTGCCATAAAAAAAAGCGGGAAAAAGATGCGTCTTGTTGCGATAAACACACTGGTGAAAACGGATTTTGAAAAAGTTCAAAACTCACAAAGTTGTGAGCGAAACTTTGATCAACTTTGATCAACATTTAACCAACTTTTTCACTTTTCTCTTCACAACTCTACGGAAAAATTTTGTATATTTTTTCAACAACCCTAACAATAAAGAACAAGTCTTTGCCTTTAATTTCGACCCTGTTTCATGATCCTAGCTTCTATAAAGATCGAGATATGATTTTTCAAAGTAGACAATAATTGACAAAATGTTCGTCCAAATCGCATTAGTCCGGGCGCTGTTCTGAACGTGTTTTACGAGTTTACTTTTAAGACTATTGTGGAAGCTGCGTAATTTTAGGAAGCTTTCTGAAAGTTGGTATCAACAGAGGATAAAATTGCGCTAATTACTGCCTATATAACTCATTTTCAAAAAAAAATTATTTCTATTAGAAATTTAACGATCAAAAATAAACCGAGATTCGGTTCGGCTCACTTATAAAATACTTTATTATTATTAGGCTCTTATTTTTTTAAGTTAGACACTCCATTCATATATGGTTATATACTTCAGCTCATTAGCATTAATATTGCGAAAAAAACTTCCCATATGCACCGTTAAAAATCGTTTTAATGAAGCAATAAGATTGCTCCCTGCCATGTATCTGTAGTCCTTGGTCCCAAACGTGAAGGCGTTAGAACTCTTTATGGACCAAGATTGAAGAAAATTCACGCAAATAATCATTAGAAGAAAACTAAAATACTCTCTGGGGGGCCCGGGGGGTCTGCCGGGCCCCTTTTTTTGCAAATATTTGTAAGATTAAAGAGGTCCGTGACAATTCCTCCTTAGCCCGTATCTTAGTGAATTCTTGATTTATTTACATTGCGGGAGAAACAACTGTCAATTCAAGTAGCGGATGAGCATGTTTCGGGGCAGATTATCACAAATTTTCCCTGTATATTAATTTAAGGAATTTATTAAAGCCTGAAAACGGACTTTCATTACTATTTTTTACTTCTGAAGCTTCACCGGTTCTACATTTCGACAGTCCACCTCAAAGGACGCTCCGTTTTCTTCGTGACAATAAATTAAATCATGGATAAACTATACTAGTTCAACCGTTGTGCTAAGTCATAAGTTGTTTACATAATATAATGTCGAATAATATTCATTCTCCCGATAAAACCACCAATCGTAGTATGAGAAGGTATTTTTCAAGCAAATATTTGTTAAATTTTAATGTTAACTGAAAACTGCAATTCATAATTAATTCATTTAGTATGGGTTATTCTTATACCTAATTAAATACATTTTCCTTAAATAATGTTCAATCATAAAATGTCCATTAATACTTTTCTGAATCTAAATTGAAGTTTATACTTTATTAATAAATGTATATATTTATACTAAATTGAAGTCCACCACTGCGTCCAATACAGATTTTTCGTAGGGGATTATTCTTAACTACGATTTTTTGTTTTTTCAAGGTCTTTTAACTCGGTAACGTACAGCATTGAAGGAAATTCAAACAAATTACAAATAAAATAAAACAAAAATTCCCTTTTTATGGCCCCGAGTGTTGAGCTTAGGGCCCTGGCGTTCCCTCGATTTCTGCCGTCAAACAAGATTTCAAGTAGAATTTCGCTCAAGCCGTATTGCGACGTATGATGACCATAGGTGTCCTGGAGTAGGCAGCGCTCGCAAATGCAACTAGTAAGCTGAGATACTGGTACCAGAAGAAGCTTTGAAGCTGTGTTTTTTGCAACCAACGACTAAGTACTTAAACTTTTTGCACTGTTACTTTGATAGAGGAAAACCGACATCCAGGTTATTGATGTTTGGAGTATTTAGGCCGGAGTTCGCATTTCCAACACGTTCAGTGAGTGTTGGAAATGCGAACTCTGGCCACAATCATGCACGGAATCGAAATAGAATAGGTAGGAAATTAAACATGTTGTAAAATATACGTCATTTGCTGAGGTTAGGTTCAAGCCAGGAACATGTTCCTATGGCGACAATCACATAGGGTGGTTAGGTTAGCGTTGATTAGGGTAAGGCAAAGTTAGTTCAGGTTAGGCTAGGATAGGTTAAGTTAGGTTAGTTCTTGTTGAGTTGGGTAAGGTTAGGCAAGGTAAGGTTAGGTGAAGTAGGGTTAGGTGAGGTAGGATTAGGTTAGGAAAGGTTAGGATAGGTTAAGTTAGGTTAGTTCTTGTTGAGTTGGGTAAGGTTAGGCAAGGTAAGGTTAGGTGAAGTAGGGTTAGGTGAGGTAGGATTAGGTTAGGAAAGGTTAGGTTAGGATATGTCAGGCTGTGTTCAGTTCGGTTAGGTTAGGTTAGGGTTTTTTGGCTAGGTAAAACTAATGTAAGATTGTTTTAAACACTAATGATACACACAGGAAAAGGCCACAATTGGGGGATTGCTGTGTGTCGTAGGAAATGTGTGGCAAGAAGAAGAAGAGAGAAAAAGAAAAAAAAAGAAAAAAAAAGTATAGCGGCTGATCTGGTTAGTTTGGGAGATATTCCCTGATCATTAATTCGGAGATTGGCCGTAAGACCGGCTGCGAGACTGGCCACGAATCCGGCCATAAATTTGTCCGAGCCGTCTTGAATTTATAGTGATGAAACAGTTAAAACTATAGGCGCAGGGGTGAACTCGTCGCTGTCGCCAGGCCTGCGGCGCTGGTCGCGTCGCATAACATAAGCCTGGGACTGCACCGCCACAGCCGACGCGCCTACAACTTCATGGCCAAGTTATTTGCCTTACCCACCGAGGCTGAGCTGCAGAAGTGGGGCGCTCAGAGCGAGACGACGTCAACTGAGGGCGACGTCGCGTGCAACAACGTCACTCTCACCGAGGCGCTCGTCGATGAGGCCACCTTCGATAATCTCATGTCCATTATATTATAACCTTATGGCTTCGCGTATCTCATTCTACATCTGCTAGACGCTCATAATGCGTCAGGGTTGGACTGTGGCCGCTTTGCCGTCTTAATGAATCTTACCTTCCATAAACTGCTGCCAGATTTGAGTTTTAATTTTGAAACATCAAGTGAATGCGTTCTAATTAATTGCATTTACTTATTCCAGGAATTTTGACGATTCATCCTTAGACTATTATTCGGAAGATCGAATGAGTAGAGCAAAATTTTACGGGTTACAATTCACTTCCTTTGAGAAAAAATTTATTCGCGGGAAGTATTTACAGCTGTTCAACTATCTTCACGTGTATTTTTTATGACTTAACGATAAGTCACTTGGATACTTGGTATTGTATAGCGTTGAAATAATTGTTGGTACTTTAACTTTATATAACAAAATTATAAATTTTCGACCTTTTAGTAGCGCCTTCGCTGCAGTCAATTGTGATAAGTGTTTTAATGCATATCGACTCAACATTCTCGAAACTAACAATTTTCATCGAATTATTTATTATGGTCACTCTGATGGCTGGACGTTTTAACACTTTCAATAATTGATTGTACTTATATGGTGGAGTGAATTATTATTATTATTATAATTTAATTTATAATATTATCAATTATTTTTCTTTGGTCCAATAACCTTATTGATCTTGGGAGCGAAGAAAGTAGAAGTATCAAAAGCTATGTAGAAACGCTACAGTAAATAACGCCCTCTTTACTCCTATGTATTAGAGGAAGTTTCTTGTACCTGACAAACCTGAGGTTTCCGCCAAGGTAAATTAGGTTCAAATGAAAGAATTGACTTTTTCAAAGCTGTACGGAGGTATATATTCATTAACTATTTGGAACCACTTATTATTCGAGGTGCTCGTGTTCACGCAATAAAATATGCTATAATATTGTGGCGTGAATTTTTCAACTTACAGCTTCTGAAACGTGACAAGACTTCTCTTAATTGTAAGCGTCATAAGAAGCTTAGTTATAATTCCTTTTGAGCAGGTTTTCCAAAATCTTTCTAGATGCATGACAATATGTGCTAAGTACTAAACGGAACAACGTCCTCTCAACCATTCCTGTTGTTTTATCTTCCCTTCTGTTCTGGCAGGATCAATGCTTTGTTTATGAAGCTCGAGTGTGTTGCGTTAACGGCAGCTGCTCAGAGCGCCAGAGCAAAGCACTGAACGCTTTCTTTAACAAAACTTTGCTAAACAATGCAAACATGCATATAATTTCGCGCTCTGTCGTGAGAAGCACTTACTATGGAACATCTGAGATTGGGCTTTAGTGAATAGAAACCTAATCTTTCATATTTTCAGAAACTTGCAAAATTTCAAGTTTCGGTGCAGTAAAAGGAAAAATTCCAACAATTCGGTGCTGAATACGTAACCCTGGGTCACCATTCTTTATACTAGACGACATCAGCATTCTTAGCTCCTGTGTCCGTGGCCAGCGTTCTTTTCTCATAGACCAGAAGTCGTCGCCGCCAGTCCAGGTGAATAATGCAGTCCGCGTACGACGTGAACGCAGTTATTATGCAGCTCGCATATGTTATGACGGCCGTAATTATGCAGCTCGCATATGTTATGACGGCCGTAATTATGCAGCTAGCATATGTTATGACGGCCGTAATTATGCNTATGACGGCCGTAAGTATGCAGCTCGCATTCGCTGTGACCGCAGTTATTCGCCACAGTGAGCTCGAGATTAGCTTTCTGTCACGCTGATTCCTTGCTTATCAAAGGAAAGGGAGAAATGGAGCGATGCTTAATTATATATGATAGAAACCACAACTATCAATTGAGTTGGACGTCTTTGCATTTCAAATTGCTTCAAGTTCTATGAAATTAAACAAATTTCTTATTCCACGATATTTAATTTCATTTCTATAAACCTGTAAGAAAAATATTTGAAGAACGATCGTGTCGTGAACACGATTGCTATAACCAACGCGCTGCCCATTGAATCGCTGATACTTATTTTTGAAACGATGCTGGTCACGATCCAACGAAATTCGTTGGTCAAATATAGTTTTTCTGACGCTCACGTTTTGATTAGGACTGTCATAACAAGCTGGGATCGAACCCGCAACACACTGCAACAATTTTAGTACTCTCAACTGTAACCACTTAGCCACCTTGTCGATTTCAAGTCGCAGTAACAATTAACTTAGGAGCTTTTAATGAGGATCACCGGAAAGACTCGATTTTTCTTATTAAACTTCGTTTTTAGCCTATTAAACTGAACTACCAGCCGAGCGACAGTATTCAAAAGTATTCAGTATAGAAAGCAAATAAGGAATGTACTGAATAAGGAAAGAGAAAGGTTGGGTCTGGATCTATAGATCTTGTGGTTTATTGTAGCAAAAATATCGCGCTCTGTCTAAGAATACATTATCCGTCGTAGATGTTATTCTTTTCTAAATGATTAATGGCAACAGAAATACCATCAACAATGTGACATTATTGAACGACAGCTGCGCGATTTCCGGAAAAAAACTCTAAACTTGGACAAGAAATAGATGCGGAAGCGCCCACAGAAAATAAATTTGTTGCGCTGTTTACGTGAAATTACAAGAAAAAGAACGTGAAAAAATATTTGAAATTGAAAGCTTGATAAAATCCAGAAGAAATCACTAGGCGTCAATACCACCACAAGAACAGTCTAAATCCCACATTCGTCTGACAAGGAATCGTTAACGTATATTTGAGCACAATCCCTGACGTCCGCCTCTGTCCCACTATTGTCACCAAAATAATCTCGCATCAGCTCCCCCAACTGAGGACAGATGAGCGTTAGTTCTATTGCTCCTGGGCCTCAGTAGCAAAGACGTGCCTCAGGCAGTTGACGACGTAGTCGCATCAGCGTAGCCGTAGACGTAGCCCTACAAAACATCTTCCGAAGTTTTAATGAAAAATTGGTGTCGTTGACGTAGCTAGAAATATTTCCATTAAAGATACCAAACCAAATATTGTTGTGATATGGGAATGTTATCTTTATTGTCTCTTTGGGGTTTCGCTGATGATAGATAAGACTCCGTCTTGTTTCATTCACCTTAATGTTCATTTATGGGTCAAATTAAAATTTTGATACGTTTAGTTTTGAATTTTGGGTTCGACGCTGCATCAGTGAATAATCATCAATTGAAATGTACCGTATCAACAGTCTCAGGCAAGACTAGTCACCCTATCAACGGTGTCATGCAAAACGAGTCACCGTATCAACGGTCCCAGGCAAAATGAGTCACGATACGAAGTACTCATCTTCCTCTGGAAGTTGAGAAATACTCGGGAAGATGAGGAAGTCGTGGCGGAAGTAAAGGTATTCTCTAAGAGGAGCTGGCAACACGTCTCGCAAGCCTTCCGTCTTCTCTTCAATCCTGCAGTGGCCGAGGGAGGCGCGGATGGAGAGGCGACACAGCTCCTTCAGCGACCGCAGCGGCGCTACACACCAACAAAAATTCAATGTTCATTATTGCTAAGCTAATGGACCTTTACTAAATAATTATAATATTATAACATTATAATATCATTATTTATAAGCATGTAGGTATATGCATTCATTTAATCGCCAACTACCAACACATCATATGTAAGATGTTTCAGCCACTGTAATAGGTGATCAACTATTAATCACGCGAATCAATTTTTTCTCAAGGCACTAATTCATAAAAAGAGGCGGGGATAAATAATTTACAAGATACCACAATTCAGCCTCCTAAATTGGGGAACTTCGATTAAAAGTAAAAATTGGGTACGCCGAAGTTTTAGTAAATCCTTTATTTCAGCGAAGTTATGAAGGAGGTCCATTAACACTAAGTAAACTGACTCGCTCGTTGATTTGAACGTACTTGTTTGATTTAAACGAGCCATTACGTTTTCTACACTATAGCGATATTCCAGCTGCCTCATTTCGTCATCGCAACGAGACCCAGAAGGCGTAGGAGTCCGAAGCTTCCACCTCGGAGCATAACGGTAAACAATGGAGGACATGAGCCCCTGTGAGGACATGAGCCCCAATGTGAGGACATGAGCCCCAAGGAATAATTCGTGCACGCCGAGATGGAGCAGCATAAGCACAAGGAAATGAAGTCCTGCTTCAATGGCACTCATACACAAATCCGTCATCCTGGGCGACCTGAGGCACACAAATGAAAATAATGTGATGACGCTCGGAGCAAGAAGCTAAAACACGAATGTGAAGAGTATCATATGCAGTGGTAATATAGAGTTTATATATGCATCAGCTGTGAAGCTACCTCGCATCGAATGATTTATTGCAATGCAGACACTTTCGTGTAAACGAACCCACCTGAACCAGCACTGCCCCTCTTCACAGCAGTTCCTGGTCAGCTCTGACAACATAATTCGATACGGTGACTCCGGCGAGTGCACAATGGCTTGGAAATCAACGTCAGTATTTTGATGGATTGGGCGACATGTGCATGGACTAGATAAGAATGCATGGACAGATGACACTGTCAGCCGGAAACCTGGGAAGTGTCAAAGAGTAATCGCTAAGTAAATTCATCAAATATTAGTGAAAACATTTCGTAGACCAGCACCATCAGCAGTTCAAAAAATACAACTTATGAGAACACAAGTAGAATCAGCAGCAAAATCCGATATCCACGAAAAAGACTCAAGTGACTAGAAAACGACAAAAAACTTATCCAGTTACAATATCAAGAGAATAAGAACTATACGAGTTATTAAAACAAGGTTTCCGTTTAAAAATATGCAGTGATTCTAAAATTCTTGGATCGGCCACCAGAAGTGGCACCCAGTATCTTGAAATCGCTCTCAGACACAGTCACTTTGTTGTTGTTAGTTGCGACCAGATTCACGCTCGCCGGGGGAGACTCAGGTGGTGGCCGGAGGGAAGGCACCGGAAGAGGGGGGAGATGGGCGAAGGCTGGGAGGGTCCCACAGTGAGGAGACGCTGAGGGACGGGGGGAAGGCGGGGCAGGCGGAGCTAGGGGGGCGTCCGATCCTGGCGGACTATGATGCCAGGGAGCTGCAGTATCCCGAGCGGAGCTGGGATAGCGCCGAGCGGTAGGGGCGAGGGAGTGAGGCCTATACTGATGCAATCGGCGGTGGTGAGACTGCGAGGACGACGTTGATAACGTCAGTCGCCGCAACGCGGGAGGCGATCTCCTTGCGGAGGGAGCGCTTGGCCTCTCCATAGGCACCGGCGGGCATGATACCATTTGCCAAAATGGGTGTGACAAGGTGGCTGAACCTCGACTGCATGGAGGCTTTCATGGGGCGGTCTCCGAGGGGAGCAAAAGCGGTGTGGAATGAGGTATGGGATGGCCGGAGGGCGCTGGCGAGGAACTGGGCACATGCCAGGACCAGATGAGCGGACAATGGGAGGACGCCGGTCTCCTGGTGGAGATGGGCGATCGGGGCCATTTTGAGGCAGCCGGTGGCTAGTCTCAGTGCAGTGTTTTGTATGGTTTGAAGGCTAGTTATTGCAGTGCGCGAGGCAACAGGGCACCAGATGGGGGCCGCGTGGTTGAGGATTGGGCGCGTGATGGTTCGGTAAGTGGCAATAATGTCATCCTTGGAGAAGCCCCAGTTGGTGCCGGCAAGGGCTTTTAAGATGCGAAGAAATCCCGTCGCTTTTGTGGCTATGGCTCTTACATGAAGGGAGAACGTGAAATGCGTGTCCCAGGTGACGCCTAGGATTTTGTGGGTTTATACAGGGGGATGATGCCGTTGCAGATTGTGGCAGATGGTTGGGATCGGGATTGGTGAGTGTCTGGGGTGAAGAGCGTGATCGAGGACTTGTCAGGAGCCACGCCATGTTTCTTGGCAGCCGACCAATCTGAGACGCCCCGAAGTTCAGCCTCCGCAGCGTCGAGCCTCGGGGACGACACGAAGATGGTAAGGTCGTTCGCGTATGAGGCAATGTTGGAGACCGGCACTGGGATATCAGAGATGAAGTGGTTAAAGAGGGCCGGCGAGATGGCCGAGCCTTGGAGAACTCCCGAGTGAATAGCTCTGAAAGGAGATTGTGTTCTGAGGTAGAGGCAGGATGCCTGCCTGCCTCTGAGACAGCAGCACAGCCAGCGGACCAGGTTGTGGTATAGGTTCAAGGCCGCGATCATGCTTAGGAGGAGAGGGTGGTCGACACTGTTGAAAGCTTTCGAGAGGTCGACTGCCGCGGCGACTGTGCGGGCTGGAGGGCGCCGGGAGTTAAAGCCCGTCGTGATCTGGTAAGCGAGCGGGAGGAGGGCGGTGACTGAGGAGTGTCCCGGCTTGAAACCATGTTGCGAGGGGACGGTGGTGAGAGATCCTACGATGTATGCGAGCACAAGACGCTCTAGGATCTTGGCTGCATGGTAGAGGGAAATAGCGCGATATGAACAGCCCTGGTTTCCAGGTTTGCCCGGTTTGAGGATTGGAATAATTATTGAATTTTTCCAAATGGATGAATAGAGGCTGTGGAGAAGGAGATGTTAAAAATACGGGTAAGGAACTGGAGGCCACGTGGGCCGAGGTGCTTGAGGTGAAGGACCGTGAGGCCATCTGGACTTCGAGCGGAAGAGTTGTTGGCGACTGCGATGGCGAGCTTCACCATGTCGGGGTGAAAAGGGAGAAGTCCTTGTCGAGGGGATATTCAGCCCGGATTCGACATATGAGGCGGCGGGTGGAGGGGCTTTGAGAGTGAGGAGCGATCGAAGTGAAGAGTTTGCAGAAGGCGGAGATCATGCGCTGGGAGGAGAGGGAATTCAGACCAAATTGGATTGGCTGATTGAGGGGAGGGCGGTTACGCTTTCCAGCTAGGGAGCGAAACAGATTCCAGCGTTCGGACTGGTTCGTGCGTCTGCTGCACGACGCAAGATGCGTTCGCCAGGTGTTCCTGGCGAACACAGTCACGTCGCACTGTTCGGCATAAAAGCGCACAGCCAAAGGAGAATGCACGGAAAATGACATGTTCGAACAAAAGCTTCTACCGCGATGCTCAGAAACACGTGTGTAGACGACATCATTCCGACGTATGTTGATGAGAAGAGCACATAACTGCATTAATAGACCAGGTTAGACGTCATTGACTCAATAACGCGCATTGACTCAACAACGCGAAGTTCTAATCCCTATGAAAATGTAAATTGATAGGTTTCTACGTTGTTTGTCGATTTCTCGTCACTAAAGTTTTGACTTTCCATGTATATTTTGAATTCTCAATGTTAATTTTATGAGTATTCTCCAAGTTTTTTTTTAACTTCTACTGCTGGTCTTTTAAACGTTTTCATGAACATAAGGTTAATATACTTGATGTTGCCTCTGCTTTTAAATTCTTTTCCAAAATAATGTTGACAACATATATTACATGTATCTTCTTTAATACCAGCTGATGATATTCATTATTTATCCTCTGCCAAAAGACCGTATACACCAGAAATAGAAGCAGTGAAAATCAAGCCCATGCTCCCTCCTAAATACAACACTCACCTTTCTGTTTCATGAGTAGCAGGAGCTTCGAAACTAGAGGAACCAAACATGAAGTCGTCTCAAGCAGCACAGCGTTGAGGACGTTACGATCTATTTCCGGGCCCTCACTGCCCAGTATATCTAAATATTAGGAAAATATTATACTGGGAAAATACATATATATATATATTAGAAAAATACATATATGATAAGTAACACAACGAGATTTCTATTATATGGAACTTTTTTCAATAAAGAGTTTCCCCGAAAGACAAGACCTCAAGTAATATTCGAATCATTACAGACGTATCATTCGAATCATTAGATTTACGATATTGCAAACGATTTAGGTGATCATCGGACGAGAACAGCTGGAGTAAATAGTCTGGCAAAGATTGTCAACAAGTTCTCTAGGGTTTCTAGAAAAGTTCTACTGTCTAGTTTTTCCTTAGTAGTACAATCGAAAGATAAAAATACAACTTTTCACGTGTGAGCAGCTGGCCGTTGGCCACAAATTTAATTCTTAAACTATCCCTGGAGCCAACGCTCATCCTATACATGCACAGCTAAACTCAGCCTCAAAACTACGAAGTCAACGGCAAAGCAAAAAATCGCATTCCACACCAATTCTGCAAATGCTTGAAGCCATAGCGCCGTAAGTCCACAGCCACTTCTCCAGTCTATGTAGTCTTCATAGAAGCTACATCCCAGCAAGGCATTAGCAGCAGACTTACCCCAAATCTCCACTTTTTTTGCAGCCAATGAGATCACGTTAGGTCCGGTTACGTTTGTTTGGATGGATACAGGAGTGCCGGGGTAAGAGTGGAGGTAGGCGCATGCTGGAGTGTAACATCCATGAAGAATGTACAGGCAGGAGCAGTGGCTGCGGACTTGCGGCACCTATGGCTCTAGGCACTTACTTCACGGTAAGGTGACGGGGGTAATGGGCAGAACTGGCCACTAACATGCATCTGCTTTCCGCAACTATCAACTATATAATTTGTTTAAATTCCTTATAAAGTAACCATTAGAAGCATACTTGTGATCAGTGTTAGCTCGTATTCTACATCAATAATAACTATAACCGAATTCTAATCTTTATATTAATCGAGCAGTAAAAATTACTGACTCATTATTACACAAGTAGCCACAATAATTACTGGAACCTATCCTCAAAATGTTCTAAAAATTTAAAAGCGAAGAAAACTCCACACAAATTCACCATATCTCTAATGAAAACGTTTCGGAGTCCAGCTCCATCGTCAGTTCGAAAAATATAGAACACTGACGCAATCAGAATTTAATACAGTCGAAATTCAAAAGTACACAAAAGTTTAAACCAAAATTTACAAACAAAAGACATTGTAAGAGAGTACAAATAAAAATATGTAACTCTAACTCAGTACTCACTGCAGTGAGTGACAGATCGCATTCGGACGAAAACGTGAAGTCACGGAGGGACAAGTTAAGGACGTAAAAGTCATGGACGGACATGATGAGCGCAATAGCGCCTTTTTTTCATAAATGAGAAAATGCGCTAAAACAGGCAAAACCTATCTATTTATAATTTCTAGTGGAGAAGTGCTAAAGGCTGCATTTAAACTATCCTCACTTACAATGATTTGAAAAATAGTTTAAAATTAACGATATGAAAATAGGCAGATCGGAAGCACCATATCTAGAAGCTACAACCTTAAAGTCTTTCCTGGACACTGACACGTTGCACTGCTCGGGGTGAGTACGTATAACTGAATGAGGAGAGCACGATAAAGTAACTGCCCATTCATACAACTCCTCACTTTATGCTCTGCGACCCTATAATAAAGATTGCATGACGTCATTCCAGCGTATGCAGCTGCAGATCGTGCACAACTATATTTATAAACTAAAGACGATCGCATATGACAAGGGCCGGATGATATCTTTGTTCCCATAGAAGAACCGATTTTTACATTGTTCACCAATAATTTCGACTCTATTACTTTCTGAATGTACCTGTGTTCTAGATTTTTCAAACTGACGATGGAGCTGGACTCAGTAACGTTTTCAATGGAGATATGACGAATTTGTGTGGAATTTTTTCACTTTTTAATTTACAGTGAATTTGCGCTCTAAGCAATCTAGTGACGTCAAAATATTCTATACGGCAACTAGTCAACTGAAATAAACAGATAGCCTGGGGATGGTTGCCATGCATTGATGGTGATGGATAGAGTCAGTAAGTCACTGCCTCACTCAGTGCTGTACGCAGCTGACAGTTGCTTAAAGAATGATTCAGCTTGCTCGCTTAACACAATGACTGCAACATACGTCAAATACGGTATTCGCTTTAAAAATGGAACTCTTTAGAAAGTCCTGTAAAACATTAAACCAGATCTTCAACTTGTGAAGGAGTTGATACGGTATTGACAGAAAGCTTTTGAAAACCTATACCAATTTAGACAATTAAATCAGAAGAATATTAATAGTTACAATCAGCCTCGAAATAATGAGTGGGTATGAAAAATGAAGAAGCAGGATATATAAGATGTTAACCTATTCCAATTCTTAAAAGTATTTTAAAAATTTAAAAGTCCAGGTAATGTTTTCGGTCCAGGTATGGATTATCAAAATGGAAAAATAGGTACTGGACATCGGAAAGTTGACTAAGCTCATAGCGATTGCCGCTATGACAGACAGGATTTTCAGTGAGATAGATTCCCAGGACAGGGATGATAATTATTGCTAGTTATTTCTCCAACTTCCGTCCCACTTTAGGCTTGCTTATTTCGCAAGAATGCCAGAGCAGAACCAGCAAAAGAAGCTCGTCGTGAATTTCGGATTTCAAGTAAAATACCGCTGGCAGGCAGCCCTCCAATCAACCAATGCGCGATTTGGTCATAAAATAATTTCTTTGTGCGTTTATCTTATTCAAAGGCGATACATATATTCATTTTCAACGAAATCGGCCATATAAATGGATTTTTGTTCACTATAAAACTGAGCGTATAGCTCCCTGCATTTACAACAGCAGTTTTTGCCAACAGCTTGAACAGTTGTCGGTACCACTTCATGCGCCGTCTTGGTGCACTATTGTAAGACATCCTATATGATTCATAAAATTATCATTTGTCAGCATTATATTTCAGAATTATTTGTAGCTTGAGAATCGCAGTAACATTCCCATTCCATTTGCTCAGAAAACTATGTTACTTCAGCGGCAATATCATGTAATGCATATTTCAACTGAAGTATCATAATAAATGTCATGTACCACTTACAGCGCACGATGCCCAGAAAGATATCAGTTACCGTTCCAGGCGACGTGTACCAATAGAGGCCAACAATTTTTTCTGAATCTCGTACACTCACCGAGACAAGAACGGAGTACACTCACCGAGACAAGAACGGAGTACACTCACCGAGACAAGAACGGAGTACACTCACCGAGAATATACGTTCCTTCCTGCACGAAGCCTCGTCAAGACGATGAACTTCTTGTCTTCAATCCGTCAGTTTCATCGCAACCCTCAGAGGAGGCTCCTGCGTCTATCACCCCAACAATTTTAGAAGCGGTGCCTCCTGAAAATCCTGGCGAGGCTGTTGAGACTGATGTGGAGACCCCATTAACATTAAGGCGTTCTTCTAGGATAAGAAAACCTGTAATTAGATACGGTATTGATGAATAATTTGCATTTTTTTTGGATCCCGTGCAACACCAGTGGTAGAGGGCAGAGACCAGGGCAGGGAACACAAGTTTATTCAAGGCAGGTCTACACGAGAGTGACTCGTCGGTGAAGACGAGGCTTAGCTTAATGAACAATAGAAAAAATAGAAAACGTCCTATCTACTATTTACAGGGATAACATTAGTGAATGTTGAGCCAATAGACTTCAGTATACAACAGTAAGTTACCAGTTCTACAACTCCTGCCCCTATGTACATAGGGGCAGGAGTTGTAGAATCTGTGTTCTAGAATTTTCGAACTGACGATGGAGCTGGACTCCATAACGTTTTCTTTAAAGATACTATGAAATTTTGTGGAGTTTTCTTTGCTTCTATGTTTTTACTGAATTTGCGATTCAAGCAAACGAGTGATATTATCTTAATTTATATTTTATATACTTTTGAGCTGAAAAACGTTAATAAAAGTAGAATACAGAGCTTTTCGTTGGTAATATGCTGGGACCTTGTATTAGTACGACTTCGTGGTAAATATTTTATCTAAGTTGGCATTGAAGAAGGCTTGACAGATTACTTAATTGCATTAGTTCTCTCAGTATAAGACGATTGTGCCTTTATTAATATTGAATGTAAGGAATGACTCGTTCTCCTTTAGATCGGGAAGTACGTTCTACCGCACCAGCTGAGCTTCATTGAGGCGCAGGCGGTGAACTCGTCGCTGTCGCCAGGCCTGCGGTGCTGGTCGCGTCGCATAACATAAGCCTGGGACTGCACCGCCACAGCCGCCACGCCTACAACTTCATGGCCAAGATATTTGCCTTACCCATCGAGGCTGAGCTGCAGAAGTGGGGCGCTCAGAGCGAGACGACGTCAGCTGAGGGCGACGTCGCGTGCAACAACATCACTCTCACCGAGGCGCTCGTCGATGAGGCCACCTTCGATAATCTAATGTCCGTTATACTATAACTTTATGGCTTCGCGTATCTCATTCTACATCTGCTAGACCAGTGGCTCCCAAACTTTTTCAGGCCGACGCCTCCTTTGGTTCCCTAGTAAATTTCTAGCGTCCCCCACAGACAAACGCCTCGTTCTCGAAATTTAGTACGCTGCAATTTTAAAGGAGAAAGGTTAAACACAAAAATGTATTTCACAAATAGAACCCCATTTAGTGAACCAATATGTTTTTTCAGCTGTTTTGACTGTTTCAGCACTAGAAATCTAGGACGTCTCGGGCGAATTTACGGCCGGACTCGTGGCCGGTCTCACGACCAATCTCCAAATTCAATTATCAAGTAGTATCTCCCAAACTAATGAACGCAGCTCTATGAAACTTGGAACATGTATTCATCAGAACCTAACGTTTACATTTTGCTTGCAATTTTTTTTAAATTACACTTTCATTCGTGAGTTACGCTTATATTGCGAAACAGTCCGAAATTCGCAGTGTTCAAAGAATTTCTTGCAAACTATTGAACAGATTTAACGAAATTTTGAATATACATTCCTAAAATCCATATTTTTTTCGATTTACCTTCGTTTGCGAGTTTTTTTCCATTTCACCGTCATTCTTGAATTCACACCTCCTTATATTCGGCCAGTATCGCCGGGTAATTTGTCACTTGAATTCGCGGCGATCAAAAAATTTCTTCCAAACTACAGAAAAAATTTCAGTGAAACTTTGTATATAAATACCTAACCTCTCAACGGTGATGTTTAGCTCGTGCCAATTTTTTTATTTTGCTTTCGTTCGCGAGTTATACAGATTTAGGAGGAACAACCGGCTTTTCTTCCGGCAGGTTTAACCAAGAGCCAATATACGTACAGCCGTATAACTGGCAAACGAAGGCAAAACGAAAAAATTTTGACGAGCTAAACATCACCGTTGCTGAGGATAGGTATTTAAATACTAAGTTTCGTTCAAATCCGTTACGCAGTTTGGAAAGAATTTCTTGATTACTGCGAATTTAAATACGTATTGCTGTTTAAATCAGGAATGAAGGTGAAATTAAAAAAAAGAACTCGCGAACGAAGGCACAATCGGAAAATTTTCACGAGCTAAACATTACCGTTCGGTGGTTTGGAAGAAATTACTTGATCACTGTGAATTTCGGCCCGTATTGCCATATAACTATGGCAAAAACAAACGATGGCAAAATTCAAACAATTTTCACGAGCTAAACCTGTTAGGTCCTAATGAATACGTGTACTAAGTTTCATCGAGTTCATTAGTTTGATAGATATTCCTTGATCATTGAATTTAGAAATTGGCCGCGAGACCGGCCGTTAATTTGTCCGAGACGTAAACCCAGGAGAGGTTAAAAAAATATAACTCAGTACTCACTGCAGTGAGTGACAGAGAGCGCATTTTCTCGTCGACGAAAACTTGAGGTCACGGACAGACGGACAGATAGACAGACGGACATGGCGAGCACAATAGTGCATTTTTTCCATAAATGAGAAAATGCGCTAAAAACAGATCTGGGTGACAAAACGATTGCTGGGAGTCATGTGTTGCACGTATTGTGTACAAATCGTCAAACAAACGTTCGAACTTCTGACTACTTCTTACTACCGCCCCCCTATCGCCCCCAACCGCCCTCTTCTTCCTTACCGCCCCCCAAAAATCTTTCCACCGCCCCTGGGGGGGGTGATATCGCCCACTTTGGAAACCACTGTGCTAGACGCTCATGAAGCGTCAGGGTTGGACAGTGACCGTTTTGTCGTCTTAATCAATCTTAACTTCCATAAACTGCTGTCAGATTTGAGTTCTAATATTGAAACAACTAGTGAATGCGTTCTAATTAACTGCATTTACTTATTCCAGGAATTTTGATAATTCATCCTTTGACTATTATTTGGAAGATCGAATGTGTAGAGCAAAATTTTACAGGGTTACCATTTACTTGCTTTCAGAAGCAATTATTTGTGGGAAGTATTTACAGCTGTTCAACTATCTTCACGTGTAATTTTATGGCTTGAATCTTTTCTATTAATCTCCGATAACTGTCCAAGGTCGAAGTCACTTGGATACTTATAATAGCGGTTTCAGCGTTTATTAGGCCGTAGGCCTGTCGCCGATTCTTAACATCGCAGAACATTCGCAGCATTTTGCGGTCTCGAACTTGCAACTCACTGTTACAGTTCTGCTGTGCTTAACCGCCCGGCCTCCTTGCCGATTCTGACCAGAAACTGGCGCACAGAGCTGGGATCGAACCCGCGCTTCTCTGCTCCAATCTTGGTACTCTGGTGCCATACTTTCAAAATTCGCTAAGTGAACGTAAGTACTTTCGCTCTATTTTCTTGTTTATGATTGGTGGATTTTGATGAAAGGCCGTCAATGATTGGCTGATGAACTTACGATCTCTTAGCTTGTTTTAAAAGTATGTGCCCTGAACTGTAACCACTGGGCTATCCTGTATATTGTTGGTATTGTGTAGCGTCGAAATAATATTTGGTACTTTAACTTTAAAGAACATTATAAATTTCGACCTATGTAGGCACCTTCGCTGCTCTCAGTTATGACGTGTTTTAATGCGTATTGACATGCCAATCTAACTATCAAGTGTTTTTGAATTTTTTATTATGGTCACTTTGATGATAGACATTTGAACAATTTCAATAATTGATTGCACAAATATGGAGGAGTAAATCACATTTATTATAATATAATTTATAATATTATCCATTAATTTTTTTGGTCTAATAACCTTATTGATCTTGGGAGCGGAGAAAGTCGAAGTATCAAAAACTATGTAAACGCTACAGTAAATAACGCCCTCCTTACTCCTATGTGTAAGAGTAAGTTTCTTGTACCTGATACACCTGTAATTTCCGATAAGGTAAATTCTGTTCAGTTGAAAGAATTGACGTTTTTCAAAGCTGTACGGAAATATGTGTCCATTAACTATTTGTAACCACTTATTCTTAGAGGTGCTCGTGTTCACGCAATGAAATATTCTATAATATTATTGTGGTGCGAATTTGTCAACTTGGTTAGCTTCTGGGACGTGACAAGACTCCTGTTAATTGTAAGCGCTATAAGAAGCTTACTTATAATCCCTTTTGAGCAGGTTTTCCAAAATTCTTCTAGATGCATGACAATCTGTGCTAAGTACTAAACGGAACGACGTACTTTCAACCATTCCTGTTGTTTTATCTTCCCTTCTTTTCTGGCAGGATCAATGCTTTGTTTAGGAAGCTCGAGTATGTTGCGTAAACGGCAGCTGCTCAGAGCGCCAGGGCAAAGCACTGAACGCTTTCTTTAACAGAACTTGTCTGCTAAACAATGCGAACATGCCTATAATATCGCGCTCAGTCGTGAGAAGCACTTGCTACTGAACATCTGAGATTGGGCTGCAGTGACTAGAAATCTAACACACAACGAGAGAAGGGGGAGACTGTGCAAGATCCCCCCACTACGTAACAGATCCGCGGTCAGATTTCAATCCCTGCGGGAAGGATCACTTTCCGTGGCAGGGCCAAGGCTGTTCAACGCCCTACCAAGGGATCTAAGAGAGGGGGAGTTCACCCGGGAGACCTTCAAGAGACAACTAGACGTGTTCCTGGGCACAATCCCAGATCGACCTCCCCTGCAACACTACCAGCGGCAAGAAGCAAGCAACAGCATCGTGCATCAGGTGACCCAAAGAAGGGCGGATGAACGATAACCAGAGGCGGCGACCCATCGTGGCCTGGGACTGCTATGTCCCAAACAAATACTAAGGATACTAAGGATATAGAAAATATGTACTCCACATCCCTAGATCTACCTCTCAATTCTAACATGTCAAGATGTTTAATGTGGCTTAGTCTTAGTCACGCAGTTCTCTATTGAATCTTGAATTGATCGAACATCATTTTAAAATGGGTTGTAAGCATATTATAAAATATACATTCGATTCATTCACACGAACGACCTCATCTAAATACCTCAATGACGTGCCACCCTCTAGTCTCACCTATCGCAATGCTTCAATTTGTTTTCATCAATTTCTCTTCACGTCCTACGCTCCATGTCGCTCAGTCGTGTAAATTATCCAAGTCACATTGTATTAAATTACAGCGTCCGTCTGTGCAGGAGCTCTGAATGCGGCCAGCAAGCGCAAGCTGCAGGACAGCGCCGACGACGCGCTGCTGCAGGACACCAAAAGTGAGTCTTGGGGCTTAGAGGTGTGGACATGAGGGACTTAAGGCGGAAATAAAGGACCTCTGTCATTTAAGATTTCATGGATCAATCAGAACTAAGCAGCAATTTAAAATAAGTGATGGTCATTGACGCAT
The DNA here is from genome assembly GCF_000764305.2 of Hyalella azteca. Classification (NCBI taxonomy): domain Eukaryota; kingdom Metazoa; phylum Arthropoda; class Malacostraca; order Amphipoda; family Hyalellidae; genus Hyalella; species Hyalella azteca. The sequence continues at coordinate 28,837 of NW_025942601.1, forward strand.
GAGCTCAGGTGGTGAAGACTAAGGAACCTGAAGAAAAATCATTCTTAACTTATGTGTACAGTTAGGCGTGGCCTTCAAAAGAGCGTCTGGGAAGAGGAGAAAAATTAGTGGAATGAGCGCTTCGGATTTATAAGATTTTAATGTTCTGCAATTCATTACCTTCCAGATGAGCAATGCAATCTCCATACTTATAATGACTTTGCTGTCTATGATGGTGGTATCACTTTCAATTTGATTACCTTCTAAATAATTAGGTAGTTTTCAACACGTTTTGATTCGAGAAATGATGCAGCCTCTGAGACCTGAGGTAAGAGTAACAGTTTCCTGGCTTGGCTTGGTAACAGTTAATACGTGGCGGGGTCTCGCCGTGACGTGCCGCCCGAGTATCCACGGCAGCTGAACAAGACCTGAGGTAAGAGTAACAGTTGCCTGGCTTGGCTTGGCAACAGTTAATATGTGGCAGGGTCTCGCCGTGCCGCCCGAGTATCCACGGCAGCTGAACAAGACCTGAGGTAAGAGTAACAGTTTACTGGCTTGGCTTGGCAACAGTTAATGTGTGGCAGGGTCTCGCCGTGACGTGCCGCCCGAGTATCCACGGCAGCTGAAGAAGGCATACAAGGAAATATGGCGCCTGGCCACGCGCTGCCAACTGCTCGACGCCGCCCTCAAGAACAAGTCCTACGTCAGCCACCGCTCACGCACCCTCTACCAGGTGACCTAACTACGCCCATCACACCCATTAGTGACGCAACTATATGTTCAACCCAGCACAAAACATTTTCTGCATGACATGACTCCTTGCACTTCATCTCACACGAATTCTTGCTCTCTACCTGCTAAAGTTGCACAAATAGTTGCTCAGTGCGTACATACTGCTCAGGATCATGTTTCCGAGTTTCATTTATCGTCTACTAGCAGGTTAGCTCAACGCTGCCTGGGCCTGATAATTCCTGCAATGTTGACATCCTGTTATTTCAAATACCGTCATTCTTGATTTATATTTTACCGTTTATCTTGATTTATTAAAAACTTAAAAGCAAAGAAAACTCCACAAAAATTCATAGTATCTTTAAAGAAAACGTTTTGGAGTCCAGCTCCATCGTCAGTTCGAAAATTCTAGAACACAGATAAATCAATGATTAGTACAGTCAAGAATGCAACGAAAAATCTAAGCTGTAAAACCTACCTATTTACAATTTCAAGCGGGTAAGAGCTAATAGCTAAATTCAAACTAGGCCTCTGTTAAAAAATATACAATGATTCTAAAATGCGCAAATCAGAAACACCGGAACTGGAAGCTAAAACTTTGAAGTCACTGTCAGAACGTTATACTATAACCTTATGGCTTCGCGTATCTCATTCTACATCTGCTAGACGCTCATAAAGAGTCAGGGTTGGACAGTGACCGTTTTGTCGTCTTAATCAATCTTACCTTCCATAAACTGCTGCCAGATTTGAGGTTTATTTGTGAAACAACTAGTGAATGCGTTCTAATTAATTGCATTTACTTATTCCAGGAATTTTGATGATTCATACTTTGACTATTATTCGGATGATCGAATGAGAAGAGCAAAATTTTAGGGGTTATCAGGTATTTACTTGCTTTCAAAAATAATTTGATTCGTGGGGAGTATTAATTGCTGTTCAACTGTCTTCATGCGTATTTTTATCACTTAATGAATAAGTCAGGTCGCCTATTATTTAACGAAGTTTTTTCCTGAGGGTCTGAGGCTATTTAGTAGTTATCCTAATAACAATCACAGGGATTATTGATGAAATGTGTACTTGCTTAGTATTAGTTACTATAGAAAGGATTACAGGGTAAGGCCCGATGAGGATTAAGGCTTGTAGTCAAAATGCAGCGAAGTCTGAGAGCGAGGTTTTCGCGACCATCGTGTAAAATCCTTGATCTGCCCAAAGCTCGGCCAGTCGCTACCCTCGAGCGTGTACTCTTTGTAATATGATATCCTAGCCAGCCCCTTCTTCGCGGGAACTGGTCGCTTTCAGGTGGCCGAGGAATGGCCAACAGTCGGCTATAACTAATTGGATAGGCCGACCACTGGCCACGTATTATTCTTCGCCCCTCATTGACTTCGCCTTTACCATGCCACCTGTTGTGAACTGACAGTTGGAGTAATTTACGACGTCTCTTTCCCCTCAAACATCGCACGTCTCCATTTGAGCAGCTAGTATGCGGGATTTTCCCTCCGCGTATCAGCAGACTCGATCATAAATATTTTCTGGTGGAAAATATCTATAACAAGGAAGCTGATCAAGGAATGCCGAATATACCATTCAATTGACAATAAAAATTACAACCTGTTTATATCTTGAAAAAAGTGTAAAATTCGCTGACTTGACGAACAATAATATTTAAAGTTTCTTGAAATTTCCTCTCATTAAAACTCTTTTAATACAAAGTTTACATATTTTTTGTTACTGGTCGACGCTTATAAATAAATAGCTGGGTAAGTATGGAAAAATCCAGATTCAAGTGGGTGGCTGGGTGCGTCTGTATAATAAGGGGGTCTGCAGACCTACTGCGCGGCCATGCGACTGAGCCGAATACAAGACGTGACTACATGATACAATGAAAAGCCGGAGTCACGGTTCGTGAGTGAATTTTGGAATTCTAATTTTTAAATTACGATATAATTTGAAAGCGAAGATTCTTAAATGGCACAGCAATTTTGTACAAATGCGACCAAACTTTAGAGCCTCGAATCTGAGTGTCAGAGGGGTCAATTTTTGCGCGGCCAGAGCCGAGATTTTTTTACCCCAAGTTTCAGCAATTCTCTCTACATTTTGGCAATCTTGCAAAAAGTCGCCACTAAACCAGCCGGGTTTTTGCCACTACCTCACGGTCAGCTACCACGTCTCAAACCTTCAACTCCTCCGTCAGAGGGGGTCGAATTTTGCGCGGTCCCCGCCGGGCTTTTTACCACCATCAGTTTTAGACAGAGTCGCCAGGTCCTTGGCAACTTTAAATAAAGTCGCCACTCGATCAGGCTGATTTTGCGCGGCCAAAGCCGCGCTTTTTCACCCTCGTGAACCACATAGCCAACAAGTCTATACCCATATCCACTGGACTTGTGGCACACTGTCTCAGACAGCGCTAGCCACTGTGCCTTCGAGTCGTAGCAAAACAGACTTCGAAAACTTCAAGCACTGGGTTGCCAGGCCGCCTCAGACAGCGCAAGACATCTCTGTCAAGCATATCACCGCCAACAAGTCCGTACCCAACTCCACCAGACTTGTGCGCTGTCTCAGACAGCGCTAGCCACTATGCCTTCCATCATAGCCAAGCCATGTTTCCATCACCACCCATGGCTGGCAGTCCGTCTCAGGTTTCTCAGGCAGTCCGTCTCAGGCAGTCCCACCCATCGCTGGCAGTCCGCACAACATCTCTGGCAAGCTTGTACAGGAACCTGACTGCCTGTACAGGAACCTGACCTTGCTCAGGCGTAAACTGCGAAGTCTCTCGCGGTTAGCACGGTCAGAAACCAGATCTCAAACCTTCAACTCCTCCGTCAGAGGGGTCAAGTTTTGCCTGCTCCCAGCCGAGCTTTTTTGACCCATCTTGCTGTCAGATCAGACTGATCTGACAGCAAGATGGGTCAAAAAAGCTGATCGAATAGAATAGAAGTGTCGGCGTTGAAGACATAGGCCCTTGGCCTGTTGCCGATTCTTGAACTTTTCGTGACGTGATTCACAAGGGATCCGGCCTTTGGAACCCGATCTTTCCATAACTGACGATTGATTGAGATAGCTGCTGGACTTATTGCCTGCTCCGTAATTTGCTAGGCATAAGGTTTAGGATTGTCTATTTACTTCATGCATTCAAAGTTCTTTAGTCCGTCGATTACAACTTCTCGGTGCTATCGTTAAGCGCGGCACGGCAACCGCTGGGTTGCAATGTCTTTTTTCAGGGCAAATTAAGCAATTTAGTTTTTTTTAATTGCTTCTGTGAACAAAAATTTATGATGGCAGGACTACCTCATTAAATTTTAAATGCACCGGATCGTGCAAATGTACTAGTATATTTTGAATTATAGGCCTAGGCCTTTTTATCCGGGGACTTTTTCCAAGTCGAAAAAAAAGGAAACCGCGTGAGCTGATAAGTTTAAGCGACTTGGATTTGTTGGGTAAGATTTTTTGACATTTGACTTCATGAGATTTGACCCTGTTAAATCGGTAACAGGAAGATGGCCGGTTATTGTTTCACGGCTCCATCCTGCTAAAGCGCGACCAGCCCGGCTAAACCCGGCGCCGGTCTCGGCTCAAAATTTTAACTGGGTGGCCCAGTGGTTACAGTTCAGAGTACCAAGATTGGCGCAGAGAGGCGCGGGTTCGATCCCAGCTCTGTGCGGCGGCTGAGTGTGCGCCAGTTTCTGGTCAGAATCGGCAAGGAGGCCGGGCGGTTAATAAGGCCGAATTGTAGCAGTGAGTTACGAGTTCGAGACCGCAAAATGCTGTGAATGTTCTGTGATGTTAAGAATCGGCGACAGGCCTACGGCCTACAAAAGGCTGAAACCGCTATTATTGTTATTAATATTATTTTCATTATTTTTATGACAGAAGCGACTCGCGCGGAAACATAATTTCGAGATAAACCTATTCAATTATCTCCTGTTTCTAGCGGAATCACATAAAAAATGAATCGTCGCACACCTGGCAGCCGTCGGCCATAATATTAACTCTTAAACAAGCCTTGTAGCAAACGCATTGTATAAACATGCTTAGCTAATGTCAGCCTCGATCAGAGCTACAGTGCCGCGGACCGCGCTAGAAACATCGCAAGCCATACCAGCTCCGCGACGAACTGTTATGCACCTCGCGGTCCTAAAATTACCCGGTAGGTCTAGGTAGGTTTTGGATCTCGGGGGCGTAAAATTCCCTTCTGGGGCTTTATAAATGAATCTTTTTGTACATCTTTTTTACAATCATCATTTTTGACGATTGTAAAAAAGATTTTTTTACATTGAGAACCTCGCAGGCTATGTAAAGTTAGGAAAATTTTTTTTTACATTTTTTTGTAAAGTAACTTTACCGAACTGGACCTAACCTATTTTTGACGTTAGCATCGGATGAGGTAGGTAAAATTAACATATGTTTTTTTTATAAAAAAAACTCATTTTTTACATGTAAAATCGACCTACCTGTGAATCCTACCGTCCCGGTAGGTTATACCAGATCTGGTATATTATACCAGATTTCCTCTTAATAAAATACCAGAAAATACCAGATCTGAAACACTTCAGTTCCTAGACGGCTTCATGCCACTGCTCCAGCATATACATATTAATTAGCCTGCATTTTAGAGTTGAAGGTATTAAGGTAATACAACTACTTATTAGAGTCAATTTTATGGAAGTTCATTGGCATTTTCCACCATTTAATATGAGATAGACGAGGGTAGCTCATATGTGTGGCAGCTCAAACCCAACACCATTCATGAGATGACAGAAAATAATACACGCTCTGCCTCCATTCACGCTTGCAACTCACATTATTTTGCCTGCTTTAAATTTACCAGTGTTGCCAGAGCACCTCAGTGCCAGTGTTGCCAGAGGACCTTAGTGCCAGTGTTGCCAGAAGAGCTCCACGCCAGTGTTACTAGATGACCTCAGCTCCAGTGTCGCCAGAGGACCTCAGCTCCAGTGTTGCCAGAGCACCTCATTTCCAGCGTTGCCAGATGACCTCAGCTCCAGTGTTGCCAGAGCACCTCATTTCCAGTGTTGTCAGATGACCTCAGCTCCAGTGTTGCCAGAGGACCTCAGCTCCAGTGTTGACAGAGGACTTCAGCTCCAGTGTTGCCAGAGGCCTCAACTTCAGTGTTGCCAGAGGATCTCCACGCCAGTGTTGCCAGATGACCTCAGCTCCAGTGTTGCCAGAGGACTCAGCTTCAGTGTTGCCAGAGGCCTCAACTTCATTGTTGCCAGAGGATCTCCACGCCAGTGTTGCCAGAGGACTTCAGCTCCAGTGTTGCCAGGGGACCTCAGCTTCAGTGTTGCCAGGGGACCTCAGCTTCAGTGTTGCCAGAGGACCTCAGCTCCAGTGTTGCCAGATGACCTCAGCTCCAGTGTTGCCAGAGGATCTCCACGCCAGTGTTGCCAGATGACCTCAGCTCCAGTGTTGCCAGATTACCTCAGCTCCAGTGTTGCCAGAGGATCTCCATGCCAGTGTTGCCAGATGACCTCAGCTCCAGTGTTGCCAGAGCACCTCAATGCCAGTGTTGCCAGATGACCTCAGCTCCAGTGTTGCCAGAAGACCTCAGCTCCAGTGTTGCCAGAAGATCTAAGCTCCAGTGTTGCCAGAAGACCACTGCTCCACTCTTGCCAGAGCACCTCAGCTCCAGTGTTGCCAGAGGGTCTCAACTCCAGTGTTGCCAGAGGACCCTCACGCCAGTGTTGCCAGATGACCTCAGCTCCAGTGTAGCCAGAGCACCTCAGCTCCAATGTTGCCAGAGGACCTCAGCTCCACTGTTGCCATAAGGCCTTCCCGCCAGTGTTGCCACATAATTTTCACTCCATAGTTGCCAGAGGAACTGTACACTGCAGTGCTGCCAGATGGTCGCCAGAAAAGTATTACCAGACTACTGTCACGATATTGTTGCCAGATGACCACCACTCCAATGCTGCCAGTTGACCGCTCGTAAAGCGTTGCCAGTGCCAGATCGTTGCCATAACAGCACCGGTGCACCGTAAATCGCACCCTGTGGCGACGTTGACGTAAATACGTTCACTGCAACGTAATTTATGGGGAGTGTCGCCCCCCACACCCAGGGGGGACTGGCCGGGGGTGAGGACCAGAGGGGGGAAAGGGGGGAAAATAAAGATGAAATAATATATAATAATATATATATCAAATATAAATAATACCAGTTAAACAGCAGTAATAGATATCATGTAGCTGCTAGGGGGAGATGGGTAGGAGCTGCCCAGCGTCGCGTTAACGTGAACTTTTAGGAGCAGAAAAAAATGGCGGCAACGTCGAGGTAAATAAGAGGAATATTTCCCTCGTCCATTATATGATCAGACTGGCCATTATATGATCAGACTGGCCATTATATGATCAGACTGGCCATATTATATGATCAGACTGGCCATTATATGATCAGACTGGCCATTATATGATCAGACTGGCCATTATATGATCAGACTGGCCATT